>NC_091333.1:16251576-16419076 GCF_038502225.1 Cherax quadricarinatus
TGCCACTTAGTGGAGAGGTTTAACAACAGATCAGCAGCAGAGTAACCTTTCCTGAAGCCATATTGACGATCACAAAGTAGAGAGTGGTAGTCAAAAAAATCTGTCATTTGTCTTGAGATTATTGTCTCAAGGATCTTACCAGTGATTGACAGGAGTGACACTGGTCTGTAGTTGCTGATTTCTGCTCTGCTCTTCTTGTGAACAGGGACTACATTTGCCTCTTTCCATGGAGAGGGCCATTTACACTGTACTAGGCAGTGCTGAAAGATGCGAGTTGGAGGTGCTGCTAGCTGGTCTGCACATCTTCTCAACAATCTTGGGCTCAACTTGTCTGGGCCCACAGCCTTTTCTTGGTCAAGTGATTTAAGAAGGAAATGCACCTCCTCCTGCCTTATTGTCACCACTGACAGTTTTGACACAGTTCTTGCAGCTAGCCAAGGAGGGTCCCTTGCTGGATCAGGAACTTGCATTTTGGTAGCTAAGTGTTCAGCAAAGAGGTCTGCCTTCTCTTGACTACTAGTAGAGGTGGTCCCATCCTATCGATTTAGAGGTGGAATAAGTTCATCAGGCAGATAACCTTGTCTGTCCTTGACCAGGGACCACCAGGTTTTGGAGCCTACCCTACCTGATGCTAACTTTCTTTTACTGTCCACCTCCCATTTAGCAATGGCCCACTTTTGAACATCACCCACATGCCTACAGGCTTGCATGTGCAAGTTCCTGTTATAGGTGGTAGGATGTCTCTTATACCTTCGCCATGCTTTGTACTTAGCAGTAGCAGCCTCTCTACAACGAAAGCCAAACCAAGGCTGATCTGTAGGCTTTGTAGGCTCTATCTTCCTCCCTCTCTTCCTCCCTCCCCCTCTTACTCCCCCTCTCTTCCTCCCTCCCTCTCTTCCTTCCTCCCTCTCTTCCTTCCTCCCACGCTTCCTCCTTCCCACTCTTCCTCCCTCTCTTCCTCCCTCCCTCTCTTCCTTCCTCCCTCTCTTCCTTCCTCCCTCTCTTCCTCCCTCCCTCTCTTCCTCCCTCCCTCTCTTCCTCCCTCCCTCTCTTCCTCCCTCCCTCTCTTCCTCCCTCCCTCCCTCCCTCTCTCTCTCCCTCTCTCTCTCCCTCTCTACCTCCCTCTCTCTCTCCATGTCTTAAACACCAGTACCCCTACATATTTAGATCCCCACACTCCTCTCCTATACAGATCTTTCTATATGCTCTTCTAGAGTGCTGGCATTTGAATAGACAAAAGTATATATGACAGCTATCTTATCCTTCTCACTAATTCTTATTCTTACACCTGATCACATTACTTCCAGTGACAATCTTGAGTGAGCAGACTGGGTACTTTATACATGCCATCTCTCTTTCCTGGTGTTCCTCCCACTTCCTCCTACAGATAAGTTGTCACTTTCATTCTCTCTGTAGCCATGGTTAAATTCCCCAAGCCTCATGGTAAACAAACGTGTCCCTGGTGGTTTGTTTTGCATTTGAGGGAGCTACTGCTACAGAACAATTATGGATATATGATTAACTGCTGCCCCCACTGATTGTACCCCTTTCCTCTAAGTATTCATGCTTAGTCTAATGACATCCCTTAACTTCACCTTTACTTTCACCCTGCAACTTTCTCGTGCCTCCTTGGAAAGTTCCAATAATTCAAGTTTACTCCTTCCTGCTTCCATGCCCAAAAGCTCACTTTCCTATGACAACCTTATGTTCACTCTTCACGACCTGACCCAACAGCTGTCACGTGCACTGTCAAGTCATCCACCTCTCTCCAGCAGTCTTCTCCCCACCAATATACTCTTACTTTCCCTATGCTCTAACATCTTAAAGCTTGTTTTCCACACCTTACTGTTATTGCCCTGTTAATCTCAAGTTAGTCTTAAGTTTCCCCGAAATGCTCTGCATATATAGGGGCTTTCGGCACGTACACTTAATGTCATTCATTCTATTTGATACAACCACTATCATGCTGAAATGAAATATATTTTTTATTATATTAAGAAGGAAACTGTCTATTGTCCAAACTGCCTATGCATCTACTTAACAAGTTACTCAAGCTTTGGTGTTATGCCTCAAGAAAGCCTTGAAAATCTATTTACCAGTTTTGCAATTCAAATATTTCCTTCATTAATCCTTTCAGGGTCCGTCCCGTAGATCTACGGCTTTACGTTCAGGGTCCAAACCGTAGATCTATGCCATGAGCTCAGCTCACTCTGATAAACTGTGAGTGGTACATTTGGGCCTAGATATGAGAGAATACATCTATGTGGTATGTGTGCACCACATAAAACAGATCCTGCAGCACACTGTGTATAATGAGAGAAAAAAAATGAAATCATGATTTTTCGATTAAAACAGCAACTTTGCAGTGTTTTTTCGTATGTTTTTTATAGTTGTATTTGCGATTTCTTGGTCTCATTTGATAGAATGGAAGACATATTACAGAAATAGAGACGATTTTGATTGGTTTTAGCATTGGAAATGGCTTGAAACTGAGCTCAAAGTAGCGGAAATGTTAAATTTTTGCCGATATTCAAGAGTAAACAAACGACCTCACACGTTTAATACACGTCAGCTGGTGGGTCTAATATACATTCACGAATATGGTGATGATATTTATACAATTATTACAGTATTGCATAACAGTAAATCTTCTATTTTTTGGTGTGAATAAAAATTCATTATGTGAATAAAAAATCAAAATGGAATTTATTTGTAAAGCCTCAAAACATAACTAATGAACAGAGGAAATGTTAGTTTAGTGCCAGGAATACCTACATTGTTCATTCTGGACCCTATTTTGAAATTGGAATATTTTGAACTTTGTGTTAAATTGGCCAAATTAACAATTTCCGATCACTATTTTGTAGTTGAAACAGTTGACTTGGCGATTTCTTGTGCTCAATCGATAGAATAGAAGTAATACTAGTGAAATAGCTAAGAATTTGGTTGATTGGAATAATGTAATTGGCCTAAAATGGGAGTCAAAGTCGGCAAAATCGCCAATTCGTAAACATCGCTGACGCATCAAAATTCGCGAGAGCATAATTTCGTCAATTTTCCACCAAATTTCGTACTTTTTGTTTTATTACCTTCCTGGAGAGTTTCGGGGGTCAACGCCCCCGCGGCCCGGTCTGTGACCAGGCCTCCTGGTGGATCAGCGCCTGATCAACCAGGCTGTTGCTGCTGGCTGCATGCAAACCAACGTACGAGCCGCAGCCCGGCTGATCAGGAACTGACTTTAGGTGCTTGTCCAGTGCCAGCTTGAAGACTGCCAGGGGTCTGTTGGTAATCCCCCTTATGTGTGCTGGGAGGCAGTTGAACAGTCTCGGGCCCCTGACACTTATTGTATGGTCTCTTAACGTGCTAGTGACACCCCTGCTTTTCATTGGGGGGATGTTGCATCGTCTGCCAAGTCTTTTGCTTTCGTAGTGAGTGATTTTCGTGTGCAAGTTCGGTACTAGTCCCTCTAGGATTTTCCAGGTGTATATAATCATGTATCTCTCCCTCCTGCGTTCCAGGGAATACAGGTTTAGAAACCTCAAGCGCTCCCAGTAATTGAGGTGTTTTATCTCCGTTATGCGCGCCGTGAAAGTTCTTCACAAAAAGATTCTCTACGATTTCATAAGAAAAAATAACTTTTTTTTTTTAAATTCTTGGACACTGGTGCGTGACTCCAGATTTGGGCCTTGGACCCTGAAAGGGTTAAAACAGGAAAAATCACACAGCAGAAAACTGAAACAGGCAAAAGATCTGTATATTTCAGCCTCAGACTATATTCAGCACCTGAAGTTGAAATATACACATCCCTGTCATGCACACTCCAATTTTATGTCCAACTGGTTATCAGTATATGACAATAAAAGCATATCCTTTAATTCATAAAAAGAGGCATACTTCTTATAATAAATATATTCACCACTCACTATAAGTTAGGATGAAAATATTTTAAGGTATATAATGAGTGTACTGTATACAGTGGAACCTCAGGTTTCATGCTTAATTCATTCCAAAAAGTCTGATGAAAACTGATTCATATGAAAACTGAAGCACTCTTTCCCATAAGAAATAATGTAAATCCAATTAATCCATTCCAAACACCCAAAAACATTAACAAAAAATACATTTTATAGAGAATAACTATAATTTTACATACAGAAAACAATGAGAAATAAATATAAATGAATAATGAAATGGATAAATAGACATTTAACATCACTTTTATCTTTATTGAAGACACTTGTTGGAGTATGGAAAATGGTGAGGAGAGGGAGAGGAGGTTATTGTTTGGAAGGGAAATCCCCCTCCATAAGACCTTCAAGTATCAAAGCCCTATCCTGGGTTACTTCCCTTCTTTGTCTTTTACTGGCACTAGGACCAGCTTGAGTCACTGTACCCCTGTCACACAAAAAATCTGTCCAGAGAGGTCTATTTTGGCATCTCTAAGATTTGCCTAAAATGGGACAAGGCATTGTCATTGAACATGTTGCAGACATGACTTGCAACAGCTTTGTTAGGGTGATATTTTTCCACAAAACTTTGCAACTTATTCCACTTTCGTACTTTGCTAGGAGTTCTTTCTTGAATTCCATCATGTTTCTCACCTTCTTTATCAAAGGGCTGGCACTCGGAACTTTCTTTGGCCCCATGGTGGCTTATTTAGCAGTCGCACTCAAACAAGCGCAAAAAATAATGGATTACAGTGGACCCCCGCATAGCGACCTTAATCCGTGCAAGAGGGCTGGCTGTTATGCGAAATGTTCGGTATGCGAATGAATTTTCCCCATAAGAAATAATGGAAATCAAATTAATCCGTGCAAGACACCCAAAAGTATGAAAAAAAAAATTTTACCACATGAAATATACATTTTCCTACACACAAAGAGAAGGATACATGAACAATAGTAGAGTAGTACATGCACAATATATATTGTGCATGTACTACTCTACTAAATGAAGAATAAATGACACTTACCTTTATTGAAGATGCAGCAATGACTGATGAGACAGTGTGTCCTGGGAGTGCCTTTTCCTCCTGAGTACTGTAGGTCCTGTTTGGTATTTTCTTCCAGAACATGCCTTATCACACTGTGTATGTCACTACGATTCTTAAATCTCTCAAACCAACCTTTGCTGGCTCTAAATTCACCAATATGAGCACTAGTTCCAGGCATTTTCCCTGTTCACCTGGGTGTTAGTCGACTGGTGTGGGTTGCATCCTGGGAGACAAGATTAAGGACCCCAATGGAAATAAGTTAGACAGTCTTCGATGACACTGACTTTTTTGGGTTATCCTGGGTGGCAAATCCTCTGGGGTTAATTGTTTCTTGGTATTCTCAATAAGCCACACCAACAACGGTGCTACAGCAGCAGCAGCAGCTGACGGTGGTACAGCAGCAACAGACGATGCTACAGCAGCAGCAGACGATGCTACAGCAGCAGCAGACGATGCTACAGCAGCAACTGACGATGTTACAGCAGCAGCAGACGATGCTACAGCAGCAGCAGCAGCAGCAGCAGACGATGCTACAGCAGCAGCAGCAGCTGACGGTGGTACAGCGGCAACAGACGATGCTACAGCAGCAACAGACGATGCTACAGCAGCAGCAGACGATGCTACAGCAGCAACTGACGATGTTACAGCAGCAGCAGACGATGCTACAGCAGCAGCAGACGATGCTACAGCAGCAGCAGCAGCTGACGGTGGTACAGCAGCAACAGACGATGCTACAGCAGCAACAGACGATGCTACAGCAGCAGCAGACGATGCTACAGCAGCAACTGACGATGTTACAGCAGCAGCAGACGATGCTACAGCAGCAGCAGCAGACGATGCTACAGCAGCAGCAGCAGCTGACGGTGGTACAGCAGCAGCAGCAGCTGACGGTGGTACAGCAGCAGCAGACGATGCTACAGCAGCAGCAGACGATGCTACAGCAGCAGCAGACGATGCTACAGCAGCAGCAGACGATGCTACAGCAGCAGCAGATGATGCTACAGCAGCAGCAGACGATGCTACAGCAGCAGCAGACGGTACTACAGCAGCAGCAGCAGCTGACGGTGGTACAGCAGCAGCAGCTGACAGTGCAGCAGCAGCTGTACCACCAATAGTAGCGATGGTTGATTGGGGTTTATTATACAACCTGGCCAGCTCGGAGACACGCACTCCACTTTCATACTTATCAATGATCTTTTTCTTCATCTCCATAGTAATTCTCACCCTTATTGCTGTAGGGTTGGCACTAGAAGCTTTCTTGGGGCCCATGGTCACTTATTTTCCAGAAAAAATCACCAAAAACACTGTAATAATACGAAATGTTCCGATTGTATGCTTGGATGTTACCGCGGAGGCTGGCTGGTAAACAATGCCACCGGCGGAACATGTGAGCGTGGCTCAGGCCGCACATTGGACGCGTCTCGGACGAAGGGCGGTGAGCGGGTTTTTGGGCGGTATGCGAGGCAAAATTTTTGCGATCAAAGCGTCCGGTATGCGGATTGTACGGTATGCTATGCGTCCGGTATGCGGGGGTCCACTGTATTATGAAATGTTTCAGAAGAACACGCAGGGTGATGCTCACTCAACAAGAAACAAAGGCAGACTGAGTCACAATGCACAGGATGCTGTGTGCAGGCATGAGAAGGTGGACGCATTTCGTATGGCAGCTCTACAAAAATCGAGCGAATGTACGAAAACTGGGACAAAATTCTGACGAAGAGCCTTCAGAAACTGAATCCTATGAAAACCGAGGTTCCACTGTATGCCTTTTTCTGGCCTAGCTTTATTGTTCACTTAATATATGATAGTGAAAACATGCTATTAGGCTTTTAACACTTCAAAATTTAAATACCGGAAGTTCATATATAACTTGATACTACCTGCACAAAACTGTACTGCCTTACACCATATTGTAGCATTCTCATACTGTAAACTTTCACCAACGCTCAACATTATATTTCAATAACTTAAATATTTACTACAGTGGAACCTCAAAATTTGAACGTATCGCTTGTCGAACTCTTCGAAAACAGAACCTTTTTTCGAACCAACTTTGTCCCTATTATTGAACTCGCCCCTATTTTCGAACCACCGGATACCGGCCCTGTCCGGCAGCCCGCTCTGTCCGCATCCCCATGCAGGCACCATGAGCCAGTCTGGTTTTATTGATGCTTGAGTGAACACTAACTTGCACTCTAATTCAAACATTTTACGATTATTTCATTGTGTTTAGTGCTTGTGGGACTGTGCAATAAGCTACAATGGGCCCAAAGAAACTTGCTAGTGGTACCCCTGTGGTAAAGAAAGTGAGAAACACCATAGATGTGAAGAAGGAAATAATACAGAAATGGAATGATGTCCAAATGTTTGTGGAGAAGTACCACCCTGAGCAAGCTGAAACAAGCCATCTTTGCAACAAGTTCATTGACAGAACCATGTCCCATTTTAGGTAAATCTTAAAGAGGCACCAGAAACAGAGGATGGTGGACAGTTATTTTGTGAGACAGGGGTCCAGTGACAAGCTGGTCCTAGTGGCATTAAAAGACAAAGGAAGTAACCCCAGAGAGGGCTTTGATACCTAAAGTCCTTATGGAGGGGGATTCCCCTTCCAAACACTAACCCCAACTCCCTCTCTCCTCCCTATCTTCCAGATGCCATCACCAAACTTCAATAAAGGTATGTAAAATGTTATTTTATATGTTTATTTAAATTTATTAATACATAATTGAACACTATTTGTTGTGTGTATGTAAAACTATAATTAATCTCTAATTTTTTTTTTCTTTTTTATGTATTTTTGGGTTTCTGGAACGGACTAATTGTATTTCCATTATTTCTTATGGGAAATATTGCTTCACTTTTCAGATTTTTCGAATTTAGAACTAACTCCTGGAATGGATTAAGTTCGATATTTGAGGTTCCACTGTATTGATATACAGTATGGCCCCACTTTATGGTGTTCCGCTAATACGGCGATTTCAAATTATGACCAAAATTTGCTATGCAGCAAGCGGTCTTTCAAATACGGCATGCCCCACCTGGTTTGTTTACATTCTCAGTGACCACATCTATTATGTCAGGAAAATTTCCAAAATTTCAAGTGTTTTAAAGTTACTGCGTATTTTATATGTACTCTGATAATTATACTTATGTGTACACCTGTACCTAAATATACTTACTGTGCTGGTGTGCAGGTACACATTAAAATCGCCACTTGTGTCTACTCATGACGCCAATACTGCGTAATAATAATCACTCTTGGGCACATTAAATGTCTTATTTTACATTAAAATAATCATTCATTAATCATTGTAAGAGAAGTAAATGCGAGGGTCTTGGCAAGTGGTGTGGAGTTAAAAGATAAAGAATCACACACAAAGTGGGAGTTGTCACAGCTGCTCTTTGCTGATGACACTGTGCTCTTGGGAGATTCTGAAGAGAAGTTGCAGAGATTGGTGGATGAATTTGGTAGGGTGTGCAAAAGAAGAAAATTAAAGGTGAATACAGGAAAGAGTAAGGTTATGAGGATAACAAAAAGATTAGGTGATGAAAGATTGAATATCAGATTGGAGGGAGAGAGTATGGAGGAGGTGAATGTATTCAGATATTTGGGAGTGGACGTGTCAGCGGATGGGTCTATGAAAGATGAGGTGAATCATAGAATTGATGAGGGGAAAAGAGTGAGTGGTGCACTTAGGAGTCTGTGGAGACAAAGAACTTTGTCCTTGGAGGCAAAGAGGGGAATGTATGAGAGTATAGTTTTACCAACGCTCTTATATGGGTGTGAAGCATGGGTGATGAATGTTGCAGCGAGGAGAAGGCTGGAGGCAGTGGAGATGTCACGACTGAGGGCAATGTGTGGTGTGAATATAATGCAGAGAATTCGTAGTTTGGAAGTTAGGAGGAGGTGCGGGATTACCAACACTGTTGTCCAGAGGGCTGAGGAAGGGTTGTTGAGGTGGTTCGGACATGTAGAGAGAATGGAGCGAAACAGAATGACTTCAAGAGTGTATCAGTCTGTAGTGGAAGGAAGGCGGGGTAGGGGTCGGCCTAGGAAAGGTTGGAGAGAGGGGGTAAAGGAGGTTTTGTGTGCAAGGGGCTTGGACTTCCAGCAGGCATGCGTGAGCGTGTTTGATAGGAGTGAATGGAGACAAATGGTTTTTAATACTTGACGTGCTGTTGGAGTGTGAGCAAAGTAACATTTATGAAGGGGTTCAGGGAAACCGGCAGGCCGGACTTGAGTCCTGGAGATGGGAAGTACAGTGCCTGCACTCTGAAGGAGGGGTGTTAATGTTGCAGTTTAAAAACTGTAGTGTAAAGCACCCTTCTGGCAAGACATTGATGGAGTGAATGATAGTGAAAGTTTTTCTTTTTCGGGCCACCCTGCCTTGGTGGGAATCGGCCAGTGTGATAATAAAAAAATAAAATAAAATTAATCCATCTATTATATTTTCCTCAAGATTATATATGAAACCGGTTACATAGCATATAAACATGATACACACACTCGCAAAATAAAAATTTATGTAAATACGAGATTTGTTTACAAAGCGGCTGTGTAGGTAGTGTCGAAGAATTACGTTTTCTCTAGTCAAACTGGGGATAACTGTGGAAAAATATTCTTTTCGTATGCCTTTACTCTATATATAGCAATTCACGACCCTTGTGGGTTTAGTGCTTTTATGATGATAATAATAATAATAATAATAATAATAATATCATTCACTCTAAAAATGGTGTGTTGCTGTTTGTTTATTCTGTACTAACTTGTACAACTTGTACACAATGTAAGAGTATTTGTATTATGAGGTAATTATTATAATAAAAAAATATTGAGGTAAATGTTTTACCAACTCTTACAAACGTACGTGAATGAACCAAAAGTGCACACACATTAATACGCATTTATTTCGCCTGACCAAGTGATCGCCCACTACCTATTCAGTTTGTGTTCTTACATTGTCTGAACTCGGTATCTCGTTCTCTCTCATTTACTCTTTTGTTAACCAGTTGGCTCTCATTGACAATGACATCTAAGCTTAGCTGTGATGAAAAAAAGGAGTCGTAAGACTCCTGCTTTAAGTGCCAAGTTAGAGGATGATGGTGTGCCATTCTAATTTTATTCAATAAACACCCTGCCACTCACCTCTCGCACATTAATATCAATATTTTAAGGTAAGTAATAAGTGTACTCTGTGTGCATCTTACCTTCTATTGTGTTTTTAATGCCTATTTCTATTGCTAACTTAATACAAGTTAGTGTAAACTTGTTGTCTGGCATTTATTGCATATTTTGTATGTGCTCTGATAATATTTGTGGACCTGTGTGGTAGCCGGGCAGAGGGACATTACATTTTCTCTGCTTAGCCACCAGAGAAAACATGTATGAATCTGCATTTGGCCCAGCCACTCCCCAGTCCACTTTTGTTTACAATTTTCGGCATGAACTATTCATTACTTCTCCCTTCGTTTATGATGGCGTCTAAAGGTGGTTGTTTGAAACGATTAAATTCAGCGAACAAGGTATGTCGATGCTAATATGGCTCTGGGCCACAGTGTAGGTAGCCAGTAGGTGTAGCCCAGGCGGGCTACACCTACCGGCTATGTACACTGACTTCCTACAAATAAATACTACTCACCTCTATTCCTACATTAAGACTACACATTTTAAGGTAAATAATGAATGTACTGTGTGTGTATTTTAACTCTCTGCGCTGTTTTAAATACCGTACAGTGGAACCTCAAAAATCGAACGTATCACATATCGGACGTTTCGAAATAGGACCATTTTTTCGGACAAACTGTGTCCCTATTATCGAACGCGCCCCTATTTTCGGACCGCCGGGTACGAGACCTGTCTGCCAGCCCGCTCTGTCCGCGTCCCCGCACAGGCGCCGTGAGCAGTCTAGCTTTGTTTATGCTTGAGTGAACACTAACCTGCGCTCTCATTCATGCATTTTACGATCATTTCGTTGTGTTTAGTGCTTGTGGGACTGTGAAATAAGCTGCCATGGGATCAAAGAAACTTGCTAGTGGTACCCCTGTGGTAAAGAAAGTGAGAAACACCATAGATGTGAAGAAGGAAATAATACAGAAGTATGAGAGTGGTGTGAGATTTGTTGAGCTTGCCAGGATGTATGGGAAAAACAAGTCTACCATCGGTTTTATCCTGTCAAAGAAAGAACAAATCAAGGAAGCTGATGTTGCGAAAGGTGTTAATATAGTGAGTGGATGAGGTGCTTTCTTCAATCATTAAGGAGATTTGTGCCAAGTGGAATGATGTCCAAATGTTTGTGCAGAAGTACCACCCTGAGCAAGCTGAAACAAGCCATCTTTGCAACAAGTTCAGTGACAGAACCATGTCCCATTTTAGGGAAATTTTAGAGGTGCCAGAAACAGAGGAGTGGACAGTTATTTTGTGAGACAGAGGTCCAGTGACTCAAGCTGGTCCTAGTGGCATTAAAAGACAGAAGGGAAGTAACCCCAGAGAGGGCTTTACATGAAGTCCTCATGGAGGGGGATTCTCCTTCCAAACACTAACCCCAACTCCCTCTCTCCTCCTCCCTACCTTCCAGATGCCATCACCAATCTTCAATAAAGGTAAGTAAAAATGTTATTTTATATGTATTACTATACATAATTAAAAGCTATAGTATTTGTTGTATGTAAAACTAATTAATCTCTATAAAATGTATTTTTTGTGTGAATATTTTTGGGTTTCTGGAACAGATTAATTGTATTTCCATTATTTCTTATGGGAAATATTGCTTCGAATTTCAGACTTTTCGAATTTAGAACTAGCTCCTGGAACGGATTAAGTTCGATTTTTGAGGTTCCACAGTATATTAAGTATGAGATGGGGAGCCAGGGCTACCTACGCCTGACGTCCTACAAATAAGTACTACTCACCTCTCGCCCTACATTAAGATTACAAATACTTTAAGATAAGTAATGAGTGTACTGTGTATATATTTTACTTTTTGTGTTTTTTAATGCCTAGTTCTATTACTAACTTAATATAATTTAGTGTAAACTTGTTGTCTGGCATTTATATGCATTTATAAATGGAAAAAATGGCGTTCTGCTCTCCAGCGATGTCTGCTTTCTGGCGATAGCCTGGAACCTAACCCGCCATGTAAGCGGGGCCTTACTGTACACAACCTACAAAATACTTTCAAACTGTCCCAGTGTAATATCCCCAGAGTGCAACTTGAGTTAACTTACTGTCTGCTTTAAATAAGAACAGATGTACAACTTAACCCTTTCAGGGTTTTCGACATACCAGTACGGCTTACGCACCAGGGTTATTGACGTACTAGTACGCCTAAATTCTAGCACCTTCAAATCTAGCGAGAGAAAGCTGGTAGGCCTACATAAGAAAGAATGGGTCTATGTGGTCAGTGTGCGCAGTATAAAAAAAATTCCTGCAGCACACAGTGCGTAATGAGAAAAAAAAAACTGACTTTTTGGATTAAAACAGCGACTTTGCACTGTATTTTCGTATGGTATTTATGGTTGTATTCTAGTTTTCCTGGTCTCATTTTATAGAATGGAAGACATATTACAGAAATTGAGATGATTTTGACTGGTTTCACAATGAAAAGTACCTTGAAATTGAGCTCAAAGTAGCAGAAATGTTCGATTTTTACCAAAGTTCAAAAGTAAACAAATCATGCCAAGCGTCCAATACATGTCAACTGGTGAGTCTAATATTCTTTCACAAGTGCGCCGATATTATTTATACCATTTCTACAGTAATGCAGTAGTCTGCATAACAGTAAATCCTCTATTTTTTGTAAGAATAAAAATTCAAAGTGGAAAGCAAAAGAAATATAAGAGGGGCCTGGGGACATGACTAATGAACAGAGAACTTCTTATTTTAGTGCCAGGAATGTCTGTTTATTCTGGACCCTATTTGGAAATTGGCATCTTCTGAAATTTGTGTGAAATTGTCAAAATTACCAATTTCTAACCACTTTATTGGATAGTTGAAATTGGTAAATGGGTAGTTTCTTGTACTCATTCTATAGAAAAAGTGGAGTTCTAGCGAAATAAATGATTTTTGTCGACTAGTACACAGGAATTGACCAAAAATAGGGCTCAAAGTGGGCGGAATCTCCGATGCGTAAACATTGTTGAGACCGCTAACTTCGCGAGAGCATAATTCCGTAAGTTTTCCACCAAATTTCATACTTTTGGTGTCATTATGATTGGGAAAAGATTCTCTATCATTTCATAAGAAATTTTTTTTTCCAAAAAATTTTCAACTGAGAACAAGTTTAGGAGAGGGCCTTTTGACCCTGAAAGGGTTAAATAAACTATGATCAATTTCTCTAGTATTAAGTAATCTGTAAGCCATTAATTTAGTCTGCCGATAATGTCGTGGCATGATAGTGGCTCTCATTGTAACTACAGAATCTCAATGTAAACTTGCAAAGAAATAAAAATGGCACTGTACTGTATTTGAAAGTGAAAAAAAAAAGGGCTATGTTTCACTTTACAGTGATCTATACTTTACCACAGTAGCCCGGAAACTAACCTGCATGAAAAGGGGCTTCCTGTATTTCAAGAAGAACTAAGCTTGTGATAATTTCTAATTACCATCTACAGAATGAGTATGGATGGGGCAGGGGTAAAAAAAAAAAAAAAAAAAAAAAAAAAAAAAAAAAAAAAAAAAAAAAAAAAAAAAAAAAAAAAAAAAAAAAAAAAAAAAAAAATTGGCCAATTTCACCTTCCCCACACATACACACAAATATAGCAAAAGCAAAATCTCGGAAAAATTTTCACCAATCAATAGGAATCTCTACAAAACATTTGGCAATGGTGTTATTAGACAAGCACAACAGATGTCAAACTGTTAGCCACAATAATGGAGGTCAGAGTGATGTCCCCTTCCTGAAATTATGGCAGAAACAAATACATGTATTGTAGTGTCATTAAACCATGTTTAACATATGGTTTAGGGTCATGTCAAGAACATGACCTCACCCATGACAACAATGGTCTCTCGAGGAATTAAGACATGTGCAATGCCTGGGTTTCTTTAGTTGAAGTTTCTCCAATCAGTGGCTTTTTCAACTAATTCCAGAGATGATATATGAAGACTTGAAGAGGAAACAATCTGCTCAGCCTGGAAGCAAGTTCTGATAAATAGTTCAGAAAACCAACAAGCTGAAGAAAAGATATTCTCGCAACATTTGGGAATCTCTATTGAAGAAATGTGTCGCCAGCCCATGGCTTCTTCAGTCCAATACAAAGAACTGTGGAAGAAGAGTGAAGTTATCAGTTCCTCAGCCTGAAGTAGACTCCAGGCTGAGGGACTGATTACCTCAAACTACTGCTCTTCTTCCACCGTTCTTCTCTGTACTGAAGAAGCCATTGGTTGGCAAAACATTTCCTCAATAAACTCAATAAACACTACTTCGGTCTTTAATCTCTCTATAGTAGTCGGTATGATACTGTTATAATTACTACAAGAAAGATCGTTCAACAAAACAGTTCTGCGCAGAGTAGACAAAACTAAAAATCCTTTAATCAGTAAATTAAAAGAAAATTCGTAGGATTGTGGAGAAAAATCTCCAATTTAAAGGAAGGGGGAGGGTATCTCTCAGCCCTCTCACCAAGGGCTGGTGGACTGAGGGCTGAGATGCCCACTCTCCCTGGTGATTTTTCTCCACAAGGATTACGGCACCTGGAAAATTAATGGTAATTACTTTTGATAAAAAAAAAGTCAATCAAGCACCCTCCCCCGATGGGTTTTTTAAGTTCCTAACAAAACATGCTTTCCTCACAGCTGCCATGAGAACCACCTAGCCATGCTAGGTGTTCTAGTGGCCCCCTCTGTAATTAGTACTTTACTATATGTAAACCACACAATAACCAAAATCTGTACTCTTCATTGTAATCCTTATAGAGAATAAACTTTGATTTGACATGAGTATGTTGCATCACCATGAGCAGCCATCATCACCGGGGTGTAGGGAAGGACACCACATAGTGTAATGTAGCAGCAACAAGTACCCCTTCAACAGCAGGAGCAGGAGGAGGCTCAGCAGGAGCGTGTATAACCACACTCCACCAGTGACACAGTCAGACTGAGTGTCTGCTCACTGGTGAGTGGGTCACTCTCACTCCTCCAGGGTCAACCACACTCACACTCAATAGATGGCGCTCACTAACAACATTCTCGACATAACCATATTTTGTATTAAGGACTAAAGATTCTTTATACCAGCATGATACAATGTTTGTACAGAGATGGGTGACATTTAGGTGTGTATGTAGAAAGCCCCTTTAATATGCAGAGCATTTTTATATTACTAGACAAAACCATCAACAAAAATAATAATAATCTATATTGCTGATGTCAACTAGGTCTGTATACTCTATGCATGTGCTTGTAGAAATAAAGATTATTTTTAACTTAGACCTAGCTGACATCACTGACACACTACTATATAGAAAGCCCATTGTTATGTAGAGCATTTCGGGCAAATTATGTCAGTTTTGTCCCCAGGATGCGACCCACACCAGTCGACTAACACCCAGGCACCTATTTTACTGCTAGGTGAACAGGGACAGCAAGTGTCGGAAACACATCCTAGTGCGGCCAGACGTACCGGGGATCGAACCACGGACCTCAATGTATGAGCTGAGTGCGTTAGTGATCAAACTATGGGACACCTCAACTCAACATAACCGCATATTGTGATATTAGTATATTACTAGTCTCAGTAATAATTATTATAATAATGTGACCAACAGCTACTCTGCAGAACTTCGACTATTTATTTTAAAGTATATAAATTCAAAATTTTCATTTTGGGAGATAATGAAAATCAATTACGTTAGTTTAGACTAGATGTCATTTACTTACGGTTAGGTTTAAATTAGGGTAAGTCGGGTTTAGGTTACATTAAATTAAGCTAGGTATCGTTTAGTTTGAGTTAGGTTAGGCTAAGTTAGGTTAGGCTAGGTTAGGTTAGGTTAGGTTAGGCTAGGTTAGGTTAGGTTAGGTTAGATCAGGCTAGATTAGGCTAGGCTAAGTTAGGTTATGTCAGGTTAGGTTAGGTTAGATAACTTGATGTTAGGCTAGGTTAGGTCGGGTTAGATTAGGCTAGGCTAAGTTAGGTTATGTCAGGTTAGGTTAGATTAGATAACTTGATGTTAGGCTAGGTTAGGTCAGGTTAGATTGGGCTAGGCTAAGTTAGGTTATGTCAGGTTAGGTTAGATTAGATAACTTGATGTGAAAATATTACCTATATTTGTTTACACTGGGCCAGGGGCAAGACATGCCACAGTGTACGGCACTGTCTTATATCTACTAAAATAACAATATGCACAAGAAATGCTGACTTATTGTGTGATGTATATAGCATGTGCTGAAAAATGTAAAATAATGACCATGTTCCACTAATAATCTGGCAACTGTTACATTATATAATAATTTATTATTTATTTTATTTATTTTTATTTATTTAATGTCTTTGCAAACAGTACATTGAGATTGTGTATATACAATAGTGGGTTGTTATTAGTTTTGCTTGCACTAAATGCGTGAAAAAATAGCATTAGAACCATAAATATCCTATTTAGTCAGAAAAGTAATAGCAATAACAACATTACAATTAATAAAAAATATATGATCTTTGCTTAAAAAATAAACTGCAAATGGGCAAAGTGCCAGAATTTCTATACTGGGGGTCATAGGGGTACCTGTCTGATTGGAAGCTGTATAAACCCTAGAGCTTAGCACTCAATTGGATTATATACTTTTTTTTTTTATTTTATTAACACATCGGCCATTTCCCACCAAGATAGGGTGGCCCCCCAAAAAAAAACTTTCACCATCATTCACTCCATCACTGTCTTGCCAGAGGTGCTCTTACACTACAGTTATAAAACTGCAACATTAACACCCCTCCAGAGTGCAGGCACTGTACTTCCCATCTCTAGGACTCAAGTCTGGCCTACCAGTTTCCCTGAATCCCTTCATAAATATTACCCTGCTCACACTCCAACAGCACTCAAGTCCTAGAAACCATTTGTCCCCATTCGCTCCTATCTTACATGCTCATGCATGCTTGCTGGAAGTCCAAGCCCCTTGCACACAAAACCTCATTTACTCCCTCCAACCTTTCCTAGGCCGACCTCTACCCCACCTTCCCTCCACTACAGATTTATACACTCTTGAAGTCATTTTATTTTGTTCCACCCTCTCTACATGTCCAAACCACCTCAACAGTCCCTCCTCAGCCCTCTGAATAATAGTTTTGGCAATCCCACACCTCCTTCTAATATCCAAACTATGAATTCTCTGCATTATATTCACACCACACATTGACCTCAGACATGACATTTCCACTGCCTCCAGCCTTCTCCTTGTTGTAACATTCACCACCCCTGCTTCACACCCATATTTATTTATTTATTTGAACATGATTCAGTGAAGTACAAAAGAGTACAGTTAAATGCAGCATGCCAAAGCCACTTGAATGCATAGCATTATGGGCAGGCTTAAAATTAACTTAAGATTAGCTAAGCAATGAAGTATTCAGTGGTAAAACATTATTGTAAATGGATAACAAGCACAAATGACTATTACAAAAACAATAATGATACAATAATACAATAATGAGATACAAATATGAGATACAATTTATGAAATACAATTATTCAGTATTTATTTAGTTGTGGGTGAGTAAGTGATTTTTGAGAAGAGACTTGAATTTATAAACAGACAGTGTTTCTTTTATATTCACAGGTAATGAATTTCAGATTTTAGGGCCTTTTATGTGCATTGAGTTTTTGCATAGCGTGTGATGGACACGAGGAAAATCAAAGAGTGATCTGTGCCTTGTGTTATGGTCATGTGTTCTGTTGAGGTTGGTAAGGAGATGTTTTAGGGGAGGGTTTATGTCAGAGTTAAGTGTTCTATGTATGTAGTAGGTGCAGTAATAAGTATGGATGTTTTGTATTGTGAGTAGGTTTAGAGTTTTGAATATTGGTGGAGTGTGCTGTCTGTAGTGGGAATTTGTTATCATTCTGACTGCAGCCTTTTGTTGGGTGATTAGTGGTCTGAGAGGGTTTATTGTTGTTGAGCCCCATGCACAAATTCCATAGGTGAGATAGGGGTAAATAAGTGAGTGATATAGGGCCAGGAGGGCTGACTGTGGAACATAGTACCGTATCTTCGATAGTATGCCTACGGTCTTGGAAATTTTTTTGGAAATTTGTTGTATATGTGTTTGAAATTTGAGTCTATTATCAAGGTGGATTCCTAGAAATTTTCCCTCTGTGAGTTTTGTGATAGGTGATCCATTTATCATTATGTTAAGAGACACATCTGCAGCTCTGTTACCAAACTGAATGTAGTAGGTTTTGTCAATGTTTAGAGTAAGTTTGTTGGTCCTCATCCAGGTTAATATTTTCTGTAATTTGGTATTTACAGTACTGGCTAGCATGACTGGACTCGGGTGAGAGTAGACGTATGTAGTGTCATCTGCAAATAGTGTGGGTTTGAGTAGTTGCGATGCATTTGGTAGGTCATTTATGTATATGAAAAAGAGAAGAGGGCCTATGAACATTGGTATAACTATTCTCTCATACATTTCCCTTTTTGCTTCCATGGACAAAGTTCTATATCTCCACAGACTCCTCAGTGCACCACTCACCTTTTTCCCCTCATCAATTGTATGATTCACCTCATCTTTCATAGATCCATCTGCTGACACATCCACTCTTAAATATCTGAATACATTCACCTCCTCCATACTCTACCTTCAACCTGATATCCAATCTTTCGTTACCTAATTTTTTTGCTATCCTCATCATCTTACTCTTTCCTATATTCACTTTCAGTTTTCTTCTTTTACATATCCTACCAAACTCATCCACCAACCTCTGCAACTTCTCTTCAGAATCTTCCAAAAGCACAGTGTCATCAGCAAAGAGCAACTGTGAAAATTCCTACTTTGTATTTGATTCTTTATCTTTTAACCCCAAACCTCTTACCAATGCCCGAGCATTCACTTCTCTTACAACCCCATCTATAAATATATTGAACAACCATGGTGACATCACACATCCTTGTCTAAGGCCTGCTTTTACTGGGAAATAATCTCCCTCTCTCCTACATACTCTAACCTGAGCCTCCCTATCCTTGTAAAAACTTTTCAGTGCTTTCAATAACCTACAGTGGTAACTCGAGTTTTGAACTTAATCCATTCCAGGAGCTAGTTCTAAAGTCGAAATGTTCAAAACTCGAAGCAATATTTCTCATAAGAAATAATGTAGATACAATTAATCTGTTCCTGAAACCCAAAAATGTTCACAAAAAAATACATTTTATAAAGATTAATTATAGTTTTACATACACACAACAAACATACATAGTACAATTAGTAACAGATAAATAAACATTTAAATAAACATATAAAATAACAATTTTACTTACCTTTACTTAAGATTGTTGATGGCATCTGGAAGATAGGGAGGAGTAAGGGAGGACTTATTGTTTGGAAGGGGAATTCCCTTCCATAAAGACTTTAGGTAACAAGTCCTTATCTGGGGTTACTTCCCTTCTTTAAGATTTCCCTAAAATGGGATATGGTTCTGTCACTGAACTTCTTGCAGAGATGGCTTGTTTCAGCTTGCTCAGGGTGATATTTTTCAGCAAATGCCTGCACCCTATTCCACATTGCACAAATCTCCTTAATCTCTGAAGATGGCACCATCCATCAATACCATCCATCACCACCACCATCTACCAATACCATCCACCACCACCACCACCATCCACCAATACCATCCACCACCACCACCATTCACCAATACAATCCACCACCACCACCACCACTATCCACCAATGCCATCCACCACCACCATCCACCAATACCATCCACCACTACCACCTACCACTACCACCATCACCATCCACCAATACCATCCACCACCACTACCATTCACCAATTCAATTCAGTTCAAGTTTATTCTCTATAAGGGTTACAATGTGGGGTTTACAGGTTTTGGGCATTGTGTGGTTTACATGTTATAAAATACTAATTACAGAGGGGGCCACTAGGACACCTAGCCTGGCTAGGCATTTCGAGCAGACTTAGATTAATTCTTAACATTAAATCCTTACAGATTATGGTATTAAGGCTAAGTGACTACATCATAATTTGTGAGTTTAGCAATGTGAATGCTTTTGTTTTGGCACAATACAAAGTGTCTATATTGGAGTATCATAGGCAAACTTATGACTAGTTAGGATTTATTATTTTAAGATTAAGATTAGTATTTCTGGGTTTATAGTCAGTGGGTGAGTGAGTGTAATTGTGAACCACCAGGTGGTTATCATGTACTTAGTTGTCGGGGTGGATCAGGGAGATAAGATGTTTTCTAACTGTAGTTTTGAAAGTGATGAATGTGTCTGCAGTTCTAGAGTTTTCAGGTAGGGTGTTCCAGATTTTAGGTCCTTTGAAATACAGTTGACCCCCGCATAATGATTACCTCCGAATGTGACCAATTATGTAAGTGTATTTATGTAAGTGCGTTTGTACGTGTATGTTTGGGGGTCTGAAATGGACTAATCTACTTCACAATATTTCTTATGGGAACAAATTCGGTCAGTACTGGCACCTGTACATACTTCTGGAGTGAAAAAATATCGTTAACCGGGGGTCCACTGTACATTGAATTTTTGTAAAGGTTTAGTCGAACACGGGGAATGTCATAGAGATGTTTGTGTCTGGTGTTATGCCTGTGGATCCTGTCACAACTATCAAGAAAGCATTTTAGGTCAAGGTTTATATTGGAATTTAAGGTCCTGTAGATGTAGATTGCACAGTAGTAAGTGTGGATGTTCTGAACAGGGAGTAAGTTTAGATCTATGAAGAGTGGGGGTGTGTGTTGCCAGGGATGGGATTTAATGATTATTCTTACTGCGGCTTTTTGTTGGGTTATTATTGGCTTTAGGTGTGTTGCTGCAGTTGAACCCCAAGCACAGATAGCATAGGTGAGGTATGGATATATAAGTGAATGGTATAGTGTGAGAAGGGCAGTTTGCGGCACGTAGTATCGTATCTTGGACAGGATCCCAACTGTTTTGGATACTTTTTTGGTTATGTGTTGGATATGGGTGCTGAAATTTAGGTTGTTGTCGAGGTATAGGCCAAGGAATTTGCCCTCATTATGTCTGGCAATTAGAGTGTTGTCGATCTTAATGTTAAGTTGCGCAACACCTGCTCTGCTACCAAACATAATATAGTAGGTTTTGCCAGAGTTAAGTGTAAGTTTATTGGCTGTCATCCAAGTCGATATTTTGAGCAGCTCCTCATTAACAATGGTGTTGAGGGTGGTAAGATTAGGGTGGGAGATGACATAAGTCGTGTCGTCAGCAAAGAGAATGGGTTTCAGGTGTTGGGATATGTTTGGAAGATCATTGATGTAAATGAGGAAGAGCAGGGAACTCCAGTATCAAGTGGCCATATTGATGAGGCTGTGTCTTTAATGGTGACATACTGATACCTATTAGAAAGGTAGGATTTAAAATATGCAAGCACATGGCCTCTTATACCATAATGGTCAAGTTTGTGGAGTAAGATGCCATGGTCTACTGTGTCAAACACTTTTCTTAGGTCAATAAAAATTCCTAGTGGATATTCCTTATTTTTCAATGCTGTGTAAAGCAGGTCTAGCATTTTCATAATTGCATCATTAGTGCTTTTATTTTTCCTGAATCCAAATTGGCAGGGGTTGAGTATGTTTTGTGACGTTATAAATGAATATAGTCTCCTGTGCATGAGTTTCTCGAAGACCACCACCATCCACCACCACCACCACCATCAACCATCACCACCATGGTAGCTTATTTCACAGTCTCGCTTAATAAACAAGCACCAAACACAATGGATTAATTGTGAAATGATTAAATGAGCATGCAGGTTAGTGTTCACTCAAGCATAAATAAAACCAGACTGGCTCAAGATGCCTACGTGGGGGATGCGGGCAGGCACAGGCGAGCAGACAGGTCTAGTACGTGATTTGAAGCACAGGGCACATTCGATACTTGGGACAAAATTGGTGCAAAAAAAGTGGTTGAAACTCAAAGCATTCGATAGTCGATGGGTTCGAAACTCGGGGTTCCACTGTACTTCCTATTCCATACATTTGCAACTCTGCCACATTGCTCCCCCTATCCACCCTGTCATACGCCTTTTCCAAATCCATGAATGATTATATTATTATTTTTATTATTTGTTTGGAAAGGGGGCTAGGAGATTTGAAGCATAATTATTATTATTGTTATATTTGGGAGCTGAGAGTATTTTTGGCAGGCTGAAGCCCCCTATAAGCCCCCCTTGGTGCAATTCCTGACTTCAATTACATTCTTCAAGCTTGTGAACATGTAGTGTGGAGTCTCTAAAGTGATATCATACCATGCACCCATAAACGATTACATGTAACTATAATAATAACAACAACTCACCTGTGTTTAAGAGTTACATGCCAGCTCCTCTACCCTTAACCTTGGTGCTGAACTCTTGATCCAAGGAATTGGAACTACCCTCCAGTTCATCATATTAAAAATGATTACTGCCCATTCCTTAGGTTTACTACTTGTCATAATGGAGACTAGCTGCTCAGCTGAGTTGGTTATACTGTAATTTATGGCTTAATGTGTAAAATATTAATTGATTAGCAAAGCAAAAGAAATAGTTTTGTTTAGTGGAAATTGTCTGAAAAGGTTTATTTTAATTTTTTGGTTGGCTAGGGTCACTTAGGTTCGGTTAGATTAGGTAGGGTTAAATTTACATTTACATAAATGACCTACCAAATGCATCACAACTATTCAAACCCACACTATCTGCAGATGACACTACATACGTTTTCTCTCACCCAAGCCCAGTCATGCTAGCCAATACTGTAAATACCGAATTACAGAAAATATCTACCTGGATGATGATTAACAAACTTATTTATTTATTTTATGTCTTTGCAAACAGTACATTGAGATTTTGTATTTACAATAGTGGATTGCAATGCAAAGAGAGCCTCTATTATGCCTAGGTATTATGGGCCAACTTAACATTATTGGCTTACAGACTACTTAACACTAAGGATTATATCATAGTTGTACAGTAGGATAGTAATTATTTCACAGTTGAACAGTAGATTATTAATTATAAGTGAATCAAAATTTGTATAAGACAAAAGATATATTCATATACAGTGGACCCCCGCTTAACGATCACCTCCCAATGCGACCAGTTATGTAAGTGTATTTATGTAAGTGCGTTTGTACGTGTATGTTTGGGGGTCTGAAATGGACTAATCTACTTCACAGTATTCCTTATGGGAACAAATTCGGTCAGTACTGGCACCTGAACATACTTCTGGAATGAAAAAATATCGTTATCCGGGGGTCCACTGTATTCGAAAATGCTTTTTGTGAAAACAATGATTCAATTATATTCCTGTCAACAATGGATAAAAGGTTCAAAGTGATTGTTGAAGTTATGATGTGGGAGTACATAAATGAGTATGTGTGTACTGAGTATTTAGCATTTAGACTAGGGTGATTAAGTGGCTTTTTAGAAGAGTCTTAAATTGATTTTCAGACTGGGTTACTTTAATATCTTCTGGTAATGAATTCCATATTTTGGGGCCCTTTATGTGCATAGAGTTTTTACACAGTGTGCTATGGACACGAGATCTGAGTCTTGTGTTGTGGTCATGTGTCCTGTTTAGGTTGGTGAGGAGAAGTTTGAGTGGAGGGTTTATATTTGCATGTATTGTTCTGTGTATGTAGTAGGCACATGAATAAGTATGGATGTTCTTAATAGTGAGCAGATTCAGACTTTTGAAAATTGGTGGAGTATGCTGGCAGGAGTGGGAATTTGTTATCATTCTTACTGCTGCCTTTTGCTGGGTTATAAGGGGTTTTAGGTAATTGGATGTTGTTGATCCCCATGCACAAATTCCATATGTAAGATAAGGGTATATGAGTGAATGGTACATTGCCAGGAGAGTTGATTGTGGAACGTAGTACTATCTTTGATAGTATGCCTACAGTCTTGGTGATTTGTTGTATGTGTGTCCGGAACTTAAGGCTACTGTCAAGGTGGATACCTAGGAATTTTCCCTCTGTGAGTCTTGTGACTGATCATCCATTTAGTGTTATGTTAATTGGATCATTTGCAGCTTTGTTTCCAAACTGAATGAAATAGGTTTTATCAGTATTCAGGGTAAGTTTGTTAGTCATCATCCAGGCAGATATTTTCTGCAATTCGGCATTGACTGTGTTTGCTAGTAGTATGACTGTGTTTGGGTGGGAAAAGACATATGTAGTGTCATCTGTAAATAATATGGGTTTGAGTAGCTGTGATGCATTCGGTAGATCATTGATGTAGATGAGAAAGAGGAGTGGTCCAAGGACACTTCCTTGTGGGATTCCTACTGTGATTGGTTGGGTGGAAGAGTTTGCATCATTTGCATACACATATTGAGTTCTATTACTAAGGTATGATTTTAGGTAGTTGAGGGAGTGGCCTCTGATACCATAGTGCGTTAATTTGGAGTACAGCAGTTCATGATCAACTGTATCGAAAGCTTTACGTAAATCAATAAAAATGCCCAGCGGGACTTCTTTCTTTTCGAGTGCGGTATATATTAATTCTAGCATGTGTATGATGGCATCATTTGTGCTTTTATTATTCCTGAATCCAAATTGACAAGGGTTTAATATGTTGTGTGAGACGAGGTAGAAATAGATCAGTCTTTGAATTAATTTTTCAAAGATTTTAGAGAGCAGTGGTAAGTTAGATATTGGTCTATACTTATTCAAGTCAGCATGGTCACCTCCTTTGTGGATCGGAGTGACCCTCGCTATTTTGAGGATTGTTGGGAAGGTAGATGATTCAATGGATTTGTTAAAGAGCATTGCAGTAATTTATTTATTTATTTATTTATTTATTTATTTAATAATTTGAACATACAGAGGTACAAAAAAATACAGGTAAGAGCAGCATGCCAAAGCCACTTGTATGCATAGCATTATGGGCAGGCTTAAAATTAACTTAAGATTAATAAGATTAACTAAGCAATGATGTAATCAGTGATAAAACATTATTGTAAACAGATAACAATAAAGCACAAATGAGCATTACAAAGACAGGTCATATGGTTACATGCATTGCTGTACATTCAGTAGAATGGAGTATTCTGTTAGGTAGTGTACGTATTTAAAAAATAACGAAGTTAGATTGGGTCTTAGGTTTAACATTTATGTGATATAATTGTGAGAAACATTTAAGATATACAATTTATAAGGTTCAGTTATTCAGTATTTATTTGGTTTTGGGTGAGTAAGTGATCTTTGAGAAGAGACTTGAATTTATAAACAGGTAGTGTTTCTTTTATATTTACAGGTAATGAATTCCAGATTTTAGGGCCTTTTATGTGCATTGAGTTTTTGCATAGCGTGAGATGGACACGAGGAACATCAAAGAATACTTGAGAAGCTTTTTTGTACATAAAAGCAGGCAAGTTGTTTATGTCTCCTGCCTTGTTTTTAAGGGTGTTTATGATGAGCGTAACTTCTATGGGGTTGGTTGGAGCTAGGAATAGCATATTTGGGTAGGTACCTATGAGGTAGTCTGATGGACGGGTGTTTGCGCTTGGTATTTTGTTCGCTAGATTTTTTCCTATGGTGGAGAAGAAAACATTGAGTCTGTTCGCTGTTTCAGTAGGTGTGAATAGGGGTTCATCTGATTTTGTTAGTTTGATTGTTTTGTTTTTGGATAACTTTTTAGTTCCAAGAATTTCTGATAGAGTTTTCCAGGTTTTTTTCATATCACCTTTGATGTTTTGTAATCTATTTTCATAATACAATTTTTTAGATCTTCTTATCAGGCTGGTAAGTGCTGCCGAGTAACGTTTAGACTGTTTTCTAGTTATTTGGTCCATTCTATACTGTTTTTCATATTTGTGCTTTGTGTTAATGGATTTGAGGATGCTTGGTGTTAGCCAGGGATTAATCAGTCTCTTTGCTGTGATCTGTTTAGTTTTTTGGGGGCAATGTTTGTTATAGAGGCTTTGGGCTTTTTTTTAGAAAATTATTTATACATTCATTCATATCTGCATATGTTTCGATCTCATTTTGCCAATCGATGTTATTCATAGCTGCTATGAAGTTGTTAACTGCTGTCTCGTTATGTAGTCTGAAGGTTACTTTAGTAATGTCTTGTGGCAGTTTGCCCAGATTAGTTATGAGAAAAGCTGGGTAGTGGTCTGTAGTGTTGTCTGTGATTATGCCTGATTTTAAAGGGAATATGGTGTTTGTCCAGATGTGGTCTATTAAGGAGATGCTTGTCTCAGTGATTCTTGTAGGTTTAGATATTGCTGGTAGCAACAGGCAGTTACTCATTGTGTTTGTGAATTTGGTTACTTGTGGGTCCTGGTCGTGTAGTATGTTTATGATGAAATCTCCTGTTAGTAGTAGGTGGTCTTTATTGATGTGTGCATCAATAGTCATGTTTCCTAGTCTGTTATACAGTTGTGTATGGCCATGTAGCCAGGAATGATATAGACATCTGTAATATCAGGCTTAAGCCAGGTTTCTGTGAGTATGATGATTGATATATTGGAATGAAGGGAATTGAGTAATGCTGTGAGATCATCATTATGTATGCTCAAGGAGCTGACATTGTAGTTGAAGATGGTTATGTTATTATTTGCACTTTTGATGTCTTTGCATGGTTTGCTGTATAGTAATTACAGTTGCTGTTTGATTCGTGTAAGTCATTTAGTAAAAAGTTTACATCAGGATCTATGCCTGTAATCATAGGATGGGAGTATTTTTACAAACTAGATTTTCTGAGTAAAATGATATAAGATGAATGGTTCACAGAACCGACACGTTGATAAATTAGACACATGTGCAACTCTTGTGTATCTTTATTAAGGAAACGTTTTGCCACACAATGGCTTCATCAGTCCATACACAGGAGAAGCTTGAAGAATAGGAGGAGAATGAGGTAATCAGTCCCTCAACCTTGAGTCGATGTGGTCAGTCCATCAATCTTGAGTAGAATACGGCATATTTATTTATTTATTTATTTATTTAATAATTTGAGCATACATACAGAGGTACAAAAAAATACAGGTAAGAGCAGCATGCCAAAGCCACTTATATGCATAGCATTACGGGCTGGCTTAAAATTAACTTAAGATTAACTAAGCAATGATGTAATCAGTGATAAGACATTATTGTAAACAGATAACTATAAAGCACAAATGAGTATTACAAAGACAGGTCATATGGTTGCATGCATTGCTGTACATTCAGTCGAATGGAGTATTCTGTTAGATTGGGTTTTAGGTTTAACATTTATGTGATATAATTGTGAGAAACATTTAAGATACACAATTTATAAGGTTCAGTTATTCAGTATTTATTTGGTTTTGGGTGAGTAAGTGATCTTTGAGAAGAGACTTGAATTTATAAACAGGTAGTGTTTCTTTTATATTTACAGGTAATGAATTCCAGATTTTAGGGCCTTTTATGTGCATTGAGTTTTTGCATAGCGTGAGATGGACACGAGGAACATCAAAGAGTGATCTGTGCCTTGTGTTATGGTCATGTGTTCTGTTGAGGTTGGCAAGGAGATGTTTGAGGGGAGGGTTAATATCAGAGTTAAGTGTTCTATGTATGTAAAAGGTGCAATAATAAGTATGGATGTTTTGTATGGTGAGTAGGTTGAGTGTTTTGAATATTGGTGGAGTGTGCTGCCTGTAGTGAGAATTTGTTATCATTCTAACTGCAGCCTTTTGTTGGGTAATTAGTGGTCTGAGATGGTTAATTGTTGTTGAGCCCCATGCACAAATTCCATAGGTGAGATAGGGGTAAATAAGAGAGTGATATAGGGCCAGGAGGGCTGACTGTGGAGCATAGTACCATATCTTCGATAGTATGCCTACAGTCTTGGAAATTTTCTTAGAAATTTGTTGTATATGTGTATGAAATTTGAGTCTATTATCAAGGTGGATTCCTAAGAATTTTCCCTCTGTTAGCTTTGTGATAGGTGATTTGTTTATCATTATGTTAAGAGGGACATCTGTAGCTCTGTTACCAAACTGAATGAAGTAGGTTTTGTCAATGTTTAGTGTAAGTTTGTTAGTCCTCATCCAGGTAGATATTTTCTGTAATTCGGTATTTGCAGTATTGGCTAGCGGAGAAGGAGCTTATAAACGTAGGTAGGAGAGGTGCAGCAGTCATGGGTGGTGTCACATTTGCCCAATATGGAAGTAGGTCGTGCACAAGGGCAAATGTGACACCACCTATGACTGCTGCACCTCTCCTACCTACGGTTTATAAGCTCCTTCTCCGCTTATATGCCGTATTCTACTTAAGATTGATGGACTGACCACATCGACTCAAGGTTGAGGGACTGATTACCTCTTCTCCTCCTATTCTTCAAGCTTCTCCTGTGTATGGACTGATGAAGCCACTGTGTGGCAAAACGTTTCCTTAATAAAGATACACAAGAGTTGCACATGTGTCTAATTTATCAAAATGATATAAGATTTATATTGAATCTACAACTAGACTTATGAATAAGACTCTGTAATTATTCTAAAATTTGTAAAAATTTAAAAGAAAAAGGGACTATTACAGAATAGATAATTCAGTTATACACTTAAGCATCTAATATCACCTTAATTATCTTAACAAATGTGAGTTTATGAACTACAGTAAATATTTACAGCTAAAATAAAGGAGCTAGTGAATATAATAATAAAAGAATGTATTAAAAACAAAATCAGTAGCACCTGAGGTAGTCAATAGCACCTGGAGTATTTTAATAAATGTGACTATATGGACAAGTGGGAAAAAATAATATTAAATCTCCTGAAAGTAGCCCTTTAATTGTTGCTAGAATTAGGAGTATAGCAATTACTGAATAAAGGGCAGTACAATGTATTGGTATATAGAGAATTATTTCAGGAGAAATGTAAAAAGGGACTAAATTATGTAGTGGTAAAACAACCTTTAAATAGATTGATACTATGGTATGAAATTAATCTGAGAGTAAGATTTGCCTTATAGCATAAAGTTTGAGCAATTAATATCACTAAAGAAATATTATTTGAGGTAGTTGATACTAGCTAGTGGAAGATGGTACAAGGAATTGCACAGTACTGTAGTAGGAACATACACTAGTTTGTTATTTGTAGTTTGGGAGCAAAGGGAAAATTAGGTAAGATTATAAAAGAATTATAACAGTGCTTAAGTACGAATAAATGGTAATACAGATATTATTAAAGAGTAAGTATCTTATTAACAAGTAATAAATTGTGAAAGGGAAATCTGGGAAGATAACACAAATTGGGTCACACAAGGAACTGTGTGGGACACGTGGGATAATGAGGTAGTAAATACTATCTAGGAGGTGATAGTACAGGGATTAGTTCAATAATGGCATAATAACATACACTAATGTAGTACAATGATTTGGTCACTAATATCAGTCAGACTCTGTAATGTTTGCATCATGAAGGAAGTTTGCTAGCTCATTTTCATTTGTAATATAGTACACACGGCCTACATTTGTTTTTCTTACTAGAATTTGTCCATCACGTACAAAGCACTGGTGAATTTTATCATTATTCTCACGTTTTAGTTTTCTCATTCTGTACAGGAGGTTCTGTCATTTTCTTGTGAGACATTCATTTATGTATGTATCTTTTTTTTCTTTAATTTTACTTTAATTTGTGTGTGAAATCTGAGCATAACACTTTTTCTCCCTTGGTTCCCTAGTAACCGTGATTCTTTTATTTCCGACAATGGCACATTAACTTACTCTCAATATTAACTTACTCTCAATATTAACAAAACCTACTTCATACAGTTTGGAAACAGAACCACAGGTATCCCTCTTAACATAATGATAAACAGATCACCTATTACAAAGCTCACAGAGGGAAAAATTCTTAGGAATCCACCTTGATAATAGACTCAAATTTCAAACACATACAACACATTTCCAAGAAAATCTCCAAGGCCGTAGGCATACTATCGAAGATACGGTACTATGTTCCACAGTCAGCCCTCCTGGCCCTATATCACTCACTCATTTACCCCTATCTCATCTATGGAATTTGTGCATGGGGCTCAACAACAATAAACCATCTCAGACCATTAATTACCCAACAAAAGGCTGCAATCAGAATGATAACAAATTCCCACTCCAGGCAGCATACTCCACCATTATTCAAAACTCTAAACTTACTCACCGTACAAAACATCCATACTTATTATTGTACCTACTACATACATAGAACACTTTACTCGGATATAAACCCTCCCCTCAAACTTCCCCTTACAAACCTCAACAAAACACATGACCACAACACAAGGCACAGATCACTCTTTGATGTTCCTGGTGTCCATCTCACACTATGTAAAAATGCAATGCACATAAAAGGCCCAAAAATCTGGAATTCGTTACCTGTGAATATAAAAGAAACACTGTCTGTTTATCAATTCAAGACTCTTCTTAAAAACCACTTACTCACCCACATCTAAATAAATACTGATTAACTGTATCTCATAAATGTATAACCTGTGACCCTATCAAACTATGTTTTTTTGTAATTACATTACCTAATAGAATACTCCATTCACTTGAATGCTCAGTAACTCATCAAATATGCTGCAAATTTGTACAACTATAATGCTTCTTATTTGAAATACTCATTTGTACTTCATGTTGTAATTTGTTTACTGTATTTTTACCACTGAATATATCATTGCTTAGTTAATCTTAAGTTAATTTTAAGCTGCCCGTAATGCTCTGCATACAAGGGGCTTTTGGCATGTTCACTAAACCACTGTATTTCTTTTGTACAACTATGTATCATGTCCAAATAATAATAAATAAATAAATAAATAAATAAATAAATAGATCACAGGCAGTAGGGCCATAGTTACTGAAAATTACTCAGTGGAACTTAGTAATTATTTTGCACTTTTCAATGCATACGTATATCATGGAATAAGCATTTCTTATGCAATTTTTTTCTTAGATCATGTATTAAAAAAAATTGTTCAGGCTAGGTTTGATTTGGTTAGGTTAGGTGTGCCAGTAACCCCTTCTCCTATATTAATTACTAAATTTAGAAAGAAAAACTTTACTTTTTTCTTTTTAGGTCACCCTGCCTCGGTGGGATAAAGCCAGTCATTGAAAAAAATAAAGCGATTCAGCACAGCATAGGTGTTAACATGTATTAACAGGATTATTGAAGTTGAAAGTGTTCATAGTTCCTTTATATAAAAGCAAAGCAGTATGGTAGAGTTATTATCTCAGTTCATATACTCATCCTTGATAGTAGTTGTTGGTAATTGCTTTTCAATTTACTTTTTTTACAGCTTATCCCTTAGTTATGAATGCAAATATTGATCCTGATATTAACCTCTTGTTAAACAGCACAAATAATCCTAACAGTAATTGCCATTACTGCACTGCCAGTCAGGCTAAACCTGTACTCAGTGCCAACAAGAACATAACAGTATTCAATTACAGTATCAGATCATTGAGTAAACACTATGATAACTCCTTTCGCTTCATAATTCTCTAAATTTTAACATATCCTTCATCATTCTCACTGAAACCTGGCTCAAACATGATTTAAAAAATATCTTTGTCTTACCTGGTTACACAGCCATACACAGTTGCAGGCCTGATCAATCAGGAGGAGGTACTGCTATCTACTACTCTAATGAACTAAAAATGTGTTAAATCTACTTGCACCAGGAATGACTATGGTGAATGTATATTTGCAAAATTCACATCCAAAAACCTAAAGAAAAATCATAGCAGTTGGAGCAGTCTACAGACTACCACACATTAATACTTACACATTTATTACAACTTCAGAAACACAGTAACTGACTCAGAGATGAATAAACACCACCTGCTACTTGCTGGTGACTTTAATATAAACCTCATTCAAGCAACTGACCCCCCAAGTAGCTGATTTCACAAACACTATGAGCAGCTGCCTGCTACTACCATTTATAACTAAACCAATAAGAATCACAGAGACAAGTGCTTCACTACTTGATCATATCTGGAGCAATACTATATCCCCACTAAAAGCAGGCATAATCACAGACAACACTATGGACCACTGCCCAACTTTTCTCATAACCAACATAGATAGACTGCCTCAGGACACGACTAAGATCTCTTTTCAACTACATGATGAGTCATCAGTAAATAATTTTATTACTGCCTTACATAACACTGGCTGGTTGGGTGAGTTAGCAGACAGCCACGATATTGATGAATGCGTCAAAATATTCCTACACAAAACCCACAACCTCTATAATAGACATTGTCCAATGAAAACGAAGCAGATCTCAGCAAAGAAACTAAACAGCCCCTGGCTTACAAATAGTATACTTAACCCTTTCAGGGTCCATGCCATAGATCTACGGCTTTAAGTTGAGGGTCCAAACTGTAGATCTACGCCATGAGCTCAGCTCACTCTGATAAGCTGTGAGTGGTAAATTTGGGCCTAGATATGAGAGAATACATCTATGTAGTATGTGTGCACCATATAAAACAAATCCTGCAGCACACAGTGCATAATGAGAGAAAAAACTGACACCGTAATTTTTTATTAAAACAGCGACTTTGCAGTGTTTTTTGTATGTTTTTTTAGTTGTATTTGCGATTTCTTGGTCTCATTTGATAGAATGGAAGATATATTACAGAAATAGAGATGATTTTGATTGGTTTTAGTACTGGCAATGGCTTGAAACTGAGCTCAAAGTAGCAAAAATGTTAAATGCCGATGTTTAAGAGTAAACAAATTACCTCACATGTCTAATACAGGACAGCTGGTGGGTCTAATATTTGTTCACAAATGTGGTGATATTATTTATACAATTATTACAATATTGCATAACAGTAGATCTAGTTATTGGTTTGAATAAAAATTCATTATGTGAATAAAAAATCAAAATGGAATTCATTTGTTAAGCCTGAAAACATAACTAATGAACAGAGGAAATGTTAGTTTAGTGCCAGGAATGCCTGTATTGTTTATTCTGGACCCTATTTTGAAATTAGAATATTTTGAGCTTTGCATTAAATTGGCCAAATTACCAATTTCCGATCACTTTATTTTGTAGTTGAAACAGTTGACCTGGCGATTTCTTGTGGTCAATCAATAGAATAGAAGTAATACTAGTGAAATAGCTAAGAATTTGGTTGACTGATATAATGTAATTGGCCTAAAATGAGAGTTAAAGTCGGCAACATTGCCGATGCATAAATATCGCTGACACATCAAAATTCGCAAGAGCATAATTTCGTCAAATTTCCATCAGATTTCATACTTTTTTTTTATTACCTTCAGAAAAAAATTCTCTACCATTTCATAAGAAAAAATAACAAAATTATTTTTTGAAAATTCTTTGACACTGGTGCACACTTTGAAATTTGGCCTTTGGACCCTGAAAGGGTTAAATCCATCAATAAAAAACATCTATATGAAAAGCAGTTCATACAGGGCCTAATAACAAAAGAACTAAGCAATACACCTCAATACTTACCAATCTAATATGGAAGTCCAAACAAATGTATTATGTAAACCAGATTTAATGAAATTTAAGGTGATATGAAAAAGACCTGGAAAATTCTTTTTGAAGTTTTGGACTCTAGAACACTGTCTAGAAACAGAGAGATTAACTCAGCAAAACCAGACAAACCACACATACAGCCTAGAGACACTGCCAACAAACTTAATGTCTTCTTTTCTACTATAGGATTAAAACCAGCAAGCAAAATCCCAAAAGGAAATACAATGGTACCTCGAGTTACGAACTTAATTCATTCCAGAAGGCTGTTCAAGTGCCGATACCGAACAAATTTGTTCCCATAAGGAATAACGTAAATTAGATTAGTCCATTTCAGACCCCCAAAAATACACTTGCAAAAACACTTACAAAAATACACTTACAAAAGCACTTACAAAAATATACTTACATAACTGTTCGAGTTGGGAGCTGTTCAAAACATGAGGTACCACTGTACTCAGCCACAAGACTACCTCACTGGTAATTGCCCACTTACTATATACATAGCACCAACAAATCCTACTGAAGTCTCACTAATAATTAAATCATTAAAAAACAAGGCAGGAGACCTAAATAGCTTGCCACCAATCATCTATAAAAAAGCAGCTCATGTGCTGTCCCCCATTATTGCAACACTATTTAACAAATCTGTTGAATCTTCAACATTCCCATCCATACTCAAGACAGCAAGGGTCACCCTGATCCTCAAAATCTCTAAAATCTTCAGATTTTAGAGATTTTGAGGATCAGCAGAAAAATAATACATAAACAAATCTGCTCCTACCTCCTATCCCATAACATACTGAACCCCTGCCAGTTTGGGTTTAGGCCCAAAAAACTCATGAATAATGCAATTATTCAGATGCTTGAATTACTATATACAGCAGTTGAAAAAATAAATATACTCTGGGGCTCTTCATATGCCTACAGAAAGCATTTAATACAGTAGACCACAGTATCTTGCACCTAAAGCTAGAACATTACTGGGTCAGAGGATACTCTCTCAATTACCTAAAATCTTATCTTAGTGGTAGACACCAGTATGTATACACAAATGGCATGACCTCCAATACTCAGCCTGTAGTTGTTGGAGTGCCACAGAGAAGTGCCCTAGGTCCTCAACTCTTTCCTATTTACATCAATGACATCCCAAATTCATTGCGACTCCTTAAACCAGTTCTATTTGCAGATGACACCACTTACGTCGTCTCCCACTCAAACCCGGCTATACTTAGTAACACTGTAAACAGCAAGCTACATAAAATATCAAACTGGATGATGACCAATAAGCTTACTCTCAATATAGACAAAACCTACTTCATGCTTTTTGGAAGCAGCATTAAATATCTAGCTAAACATATCGATAAATGGTACACCCATTAGAAGACACACTGAGGGCAAATTTCTAGGTCTCCACCTTGACTGTAATCTTAAATTTCAGACCCACATCCAGCATATAATTAAGAAAGTTTCCAAAACAGTAACCATCCTATCCAAGATATGATATTATGTACCCCAAAGGGCACTCCTTTTTTTTTTTTTTTTTTTGTTTTTTTTTTTTTTTTTTTTTTTTTTTTTTTTTGCCGTTGTGGTGTATGCAGGCCCAAAATTTGCCTGCTGGGACGGCTGGCCTCTTGGTTGCTTCTCGCCCATCATCTACTGAGAAGCTCTTCCTTATAAGTCAGTTCTTGTGACAATTATTACCAGGGGTTATGCAGTCCTAAAGCCACACCACTGGTTTTGCATTCTCCACTGCACTATGGAACCTTCTAAGGCCTTCACAACATACAACTCAACCTTAGATATCGCTCTCTAATATACCCTTACTTCACCTATGGTATTTGTGCTTGGGGATCTACCACGGCCAATCACCTTAAACCTTTAATAGCCCAACAAAAAGCGGTGGTGCAGATGATCACAAACTTCAGTGCCAAACAACACACCCCACCACTCTTCAAAAGGTTGAACTTACTTAATGTACAAAACATACACTTATTACTGTGCCTACTATACAGAATACTAAACTCCAATATCAGCCCTCCACTCAAACTTCTAGACAGCTTCAACAGAACATACAGGCATAACACGAGCCACAAAACACTTTTTGACATCCCATGTGTCCATTTCACACTATGCAAAATGCAATGCACATAAAGGGCCCGAAGATCTGGAACTCTGCCTGAAACAGCAAGGGGTCCCCTGCCCACAAATCAATTTAGGACTATACTCAAAAATCATCTCATCTCTCAATAACAACCATAATCACACTATGCTAAACTCTAACCAAATTTAAAGCAACTCTCCCAAATATTTTATTATCCCTTAACTATAAAGCAACTCTCCTAAATATTTTATTACCCCTTAACTATTAAGCCATTATTACAAACTTAAAAATGTATGTTTGCATCATTAACTGTACTACCTCATATTAATAATAGAGTAAAATATTGAATATTTGTATTCTACCACTCTTCACCTGTCTAGACTTAAGTAGTCTATAAGTATTAGGTTAAGTCTGCCCAAAATGCCTTGGCATGACAGTGACTTTCTTTGTACTAATCAAATCATGAAATGTAAACATACATTTTAACTTTAGCAAAGAAATCAAATTTTATCTTTATTTTATTTATTTATTTTATTGAAAGAATTAAGGGTAAAATGGAGAGCAGGATTGTAGATGAACAAGGAGGCTTCAGGAAGGGTAGGGGATGTGGAGACCAAATGTTTACTATATAAGTGAGCAGTAGATAAGGGTAATGAAGTTTTCATGGCATTTATGGATTTGGTAAAGGCATGTAATAGGGTGGCTAGGGAAGTAATATGGCAAAAGGTGTATGGAATAGGTGGTAAGTTACTGAAAGCAGTTAAGAGTTTTTATGAGGATAGTGAGGCTCAGGTTAGGGTATGTAGGAGAGAGGGTAATTATTTTCTAGTAAAAGTAAGCCTTAGAAAGGGATGCATGATGTCACTATGGTTATTTAATATACAGTGGTACCTCAGGATACGAACAACTCAAAACTCGAACAATTATGTAAGTGTATTTATATGAGTGCTTTTGTAAGTGCATTTTTGGGGGTTTGAAATGGATTAATATAATTTACATTATTCCTTATGGGAACAAATTTGTTCGGCATTGGCACTTGCACAGCCTTCTGGAATGAAATATGTTCGTATCCTGAGATATTACTGTATTTATAGATGGGGTTGTAAGAGAAGTGAATGCATGGGTGTTGGGGAGAGGTGCGAGATTGGAAAATGAAGAATCTAACACAGAGTGGGAGTTGTCACAGTTGCTTTTTGTTGATGACACTGTGCTTTTAGGAGATTCTGGAGAGAAGTTGAAAAGGTTGGTGGACAAATTTGGGAGGGTATGTAAAAGAAGGAAATTAAAAGTGAACATTAGAAAAAGCAAGGTGTTGAGGATAACAAAAAAAAATTAGGTAAAAAAAGATTGGATATCAGATTGGAGGGAGGGAGAATGGAGGAAGTGAATGTGTTCACATATCTGGGAGTGGACTTGTCAACAGATGGGTCTGTGAAAGACAAGGTGAACTATAGAATTGATGAGGGAAAAAGGGTAAGTGGTGCATTGAGGAGTCTGTGGAAATGAACATTATCCATGGAAGCAAAGAAGGAAATGTATGAGAGTGTAGTGGTATCATCACTCTTATATGGGTGTGAAGCATGGATTGTAAATGTTGCAACAAAGAGAAGGCTGGAGGCAGTGGAGATGCTGTGTCTGACTGAAACGTGTGGTGTGAATATTTTGCAGAGAATCCATAGCTTGGAGATTAGAAGGTGTGGGGTTACTGAAAGTATTACCCAGAGGACTGAAGGTTGTTGAGGTGGTTTGGACATTTAGAGAGGATGGAGCAAAATAGAATGACTTGGAGGGCATATAAATCTGAAGTGGAGAGTAGGAAGGGTAGGGGTTGTCCCATGAAAGGTTGGGGGTAGCAGGTAAAGGAGGTTTTAAGTGTGAGGGGCTTAGACTTTCAGCAAGCATACATGGGCATGTTAAATAGGAGCAAGTGGAGGTAAATGGTTTTTATGATGACATGTTGTTGGAGTGTGAGCAAAATAACATTTATAAAGGGATTCAAAGAAACCAGTTAGCTGGACTCGAGTCCTGAAGGTGGGAAGTACAGTGCCTGCACTCTGAAGGAGGGGTGGGAATAGTTGCAGTTTTGAACTGTAGAATCAGCACCCCTCTGGCAAGACAGTGATGGAGTAAGTGATGGTGAAAGTGTTTCTTTTTTTCTTGGGTCACCCTGCTTCAGTGGGAGACAGCCAGTTTGTTTGTAAAACAAAATAAGAAAAAATGTGAGGATGACACTTTATGAATACTGTTCTTCAGTTTATTCATAGCATCTTCATAAGAAAGTACGTATACTGCAAATATGGTTGTCAAGTTTTGAGTGTTAAACTTGAGAATGCTGCAGTCTCAATGTAATTATTATGAGAAAAGCAGAAAAATGAGATAGTTTTGCTATGTGGAAAGAAAGAATGACAAGGTACAGTATAATAAAATACAAATTCCAGACAATCTTTATTAATTTCAAACTTCAAATATCAGACAAACTTTGTTTCATATCTGGTCTTAAGGCTATTCTTTAGATAATGATAATCCTAACTTAGATTGACATGGATGGCATAGTAGCATGTGGAGTTGTTTGCGTAAACCCTACAATGCCATTGGCAATTCTCTTATAATTACATGCAGTCTTAAATCTAAAATAAAAATGGTTTTGAGCAAAAAACAGGGAATAGAAAGTCTTGATTGGATTGAGCACACAAATTAGTGAAAGTGAAAGTGTTCTGTCAAAATAGTATAACTAGTATAACTGGTCACAGACCGGGCCGCGGGGGCGTTGACCCCCGAAACTCTCTCCAGGTAAACTCCAGGTAAACACATTATCAAGATAGAGTTAAGAACACTGTTCAGTGTACATATTGAGCTTGGGCCTCTGTTTAACTGTAACTGAGCATGATATATTGCAAACTAATGCTTGATGCAAATGAAGAGCATACCTTAGTCACCACCTATGGTAACTCATTACTATGTATATGCCTTTCACATTACTAAGATCTCATTACACTATTCTATATAGTGCAATTTTTTTTTTTTGCAAATGCAGCTGAAAAAATGATTCTAAAATTGAAAACCACACTCTGTGGAGGTCTTTTGACATGCAGTTCAATTCTGAATACCTCTTTCAATTGCATGTATAGAAAATTGCACTACAGTTTATAGAACAGCTTTACAGGAGAGCTTATTATACTTAGTAAGCAATTATAGGGATAATATAATGTGAATTTTTATATCTATGACCAAATATTTATTTTAGAATTACTGGTACATATATAATAACCAAGTACCATAGTATTAATTTATACCAATAATATGTTAAAATGAAAAACCAATTAGAAATAAACTATACAGTACAGTATTTGAAAAGTGAGTCTCATTGGCAAAAAAAGAATGCTTTAGAAGCTAGTGCTGGCAACACATTAGTGAAATCTTAGTAAGTTTTTTCCCAAGCAAAAATTAATTTGACAAGCTGGATGAAATGCCAGACCACTGGCAAGTACGATGATGAAGACACAAGTTACAGAACCAGCCTTGTTGAGACAACATTTTTCTCTGTTTAGAGATTTATCAAATCATGGCTTGACAAAGCTCTACACAGAGCAAAATGTCGTTGCAGTAAACAATTGTTCTCCAGCTTGTCTTTGTCTTCAGTGATGCGACAACCTGCCTACCCTAACTTTTAGACAGCTATGGTATCTGGTTTGTACATGACTCTAGTAAGTAAGTTAATGTTATTGAGCATAATGTCAACATATCACTTGAAAAATTAAATGCACATACATTACAGCAGGTTATTTACATAGAATAAAAAATAATTTTATATGTTTTTTTCCTTGAGCCTCCACTATTTCCTCACCAGTTCTGGTGTTCCACAAACACACACAAATACTTTGGCACTTATAGTTTTATGAATTACAATTAAATAAAATGTAACATTTAATTAAACTAAATAAGAGAGTTAATTTGTGAATGTTCAATGGTAAAGTAAGCACTGTTATAAAACTTGCATTAGTGTGATTTTTACACTGTGATTACACACTGTATTTTACACACAATATATGTCAGCTCTAAGCTGACTTACTGCCACACACACATGAATACTGGACTGCCAGAAGTTTCACTTTCCCAAGGTAATATTACTTAAGTTATGCAAGTTTTCAGAGAGGCTGGGTAAATGAAGCTACATAGTACACTATTATAATATAAATTTTAGCATAAGATTTAAGTTCCTAGATTTATTTTCATGGAGAAAATTAAAAATTAGTTTACAAAAAAAATCATAATTTCCTTAACTGTTATACCTTAGGAGAGAAAAAAAAACATTTTTTTTATATACAGTGGACCCTCGACTAACGCTATTAATCCATTCCTGAGAGCTCATTGTTAGTCAAAATTATCATTAGTCAAGTTAATTTTCCCCATAAGAAATAATGGAAATCAAATTAATCCGTGTAGGACACCCCAAAGTATGAAAAAAAAAATTGTTTTTACCACATGAAATATTAATTTTAATACACACAAACTGAAGAAGACATGCACAGTTACATGACACTTACCTTTATTGAAGATCAGGTGATGATTGATGGGATGGGAGGAGGGGAGAGTGTTGATGGTCTTAGTGTTTAGAAGGGGAATCCCCTTCCATTAAGACTTGAGGTGGCAAGTCCTTTTCCGGGGTTACTTCCCTTCCCTTTAAATCTCTCAAACCAACCTTTGCTGGCTTTAAATTCACTCACATCACCACTAGTTGCTGGCATTTTTTTCATTAAATCGTCATGCAACTTCCTAGCCTTTTCACATATGATCGCTTGAGAGATGCTATCTCCTGCTATCTGTTTTTCGTTTATCCACACCAATAACAGTCTCTCAACATCTTCGAGTACTTGCGATCTCAGTTTCGAAAACATAGCTGCACCTTTGGCAAGAACAGCTTCCTTGATTGCCATTTTCTTGCCCACAATAGTAGCGATGGTTGATTGGGGTTTTGTGTACAACCTGGCCAGCTCGGAGACACGCACTCCACTTTCATACTTAGCAATGATCTCTTTCTTCATATCCATAGTAATTCTCACCCTTTTTGCTGTAGGGTTGGCACTAGAAGCTTTCTTGGGGCCCATGGTGACTTATTTTGCAGGTGCAATCACTAAAAAGGCTGTGATAATATGAAATGTTCTGATTGTATGCTTGGAAGCGACCGTGGTGGCTGGCTGGCTTGTAAACACTGGCCAGAAGTGGACGCGTCTCAGACAGAACGAATAGTGTTGGTCGAGTTTTTTAGCGCAAGTTGAGGCAAAATTTTTGCATTAAAATGTATCGCTAGTCGGATTTATCGTTAATCGATGCCATCGTTGGTCGAGGGTCCACTGTACTTGTAAATACTATATCATTATTTATATTTACTTATATGATAAATTTGCCTTTTTTAGACAAGGAAGCATTCACTACTATATTTGTCATGTGACTTACTACCTGTAAATCATTGTATTGTGGAACATAATTGTTCACAGTATTTATGATGGTTTTGTATTTACAAAATTTCTGCTAATATAATTATCATCTTACCATCTATCACATTTATCATTTCATTTTTATTTTTCTAATGTATGTGAATCTACCATTCATTTTTTATCTAGCATCCTCTTTATTTGATCATGTATGGGAGGTTTGTGAGTTTGCTATGCCTACCCCTGGAAGCACTGGTCAGGAGACTAGTCCAGGAACAATATTTCTTGTGTCACTGTAAGATGTTACCCCTGGAAGCACTGGTCAGGAGACTAGTCCAGGAACAATATTTCTTGTGTCACTGTAAGATGTGCTCCCTCTTCAAGGTACGCACATAAAACATTTAAATAAAGCTATGCAGTCTCTAGGAAAGGTTAAGTAATTTACCGTATGCAATATTGCAAAATTTTTAGCAAGGTTAGATACATGCTGGGTTGCCACAGCTTTGGTGCAAAATAAAAAATTGGCATACCAAAGTTTGTATAGTAATATCTTTTGTTACTTTAACTGCTTTACTTTGGGGGCAAATTGTCAGGTGAAGCCCTGTCTTGCTACTGCTGGGTCTTCAGTGTTTTTTTCTTTGACCTGTAACCTCTCCCCACTTTTCTTTAAATACATCTGTCTGTTTTTTCTGCTTCTTCATGTAAATTTGCTGGGGTAATCTAAATTTGCTCTCATCTTCTTGTTTCTCAGCACAAAGCAATACCGATTACTTTGCTTATATGACAGTAATGCCAAGCTATGAGAATTTTTAATGATAATGATTATACCCATAGCTACCTGCAACAAGGAACAAACTGCTTAAGAGTAAAATATAGAATCAGAGATGTGCCTGTGACTGGTTTTGAGAGTTTTTCTATCCTTACAACCCATCCTGAGGCCAGACTTTTCTGTAGATTGCCTGTTTAACACAGCTGTTGGTGTTGATGACCCTCTAGAACACATATCCACCAGAACTTGATGATGTTGCATTTGGTAGAAGTCATAATCCAGTTTCCTCTTGAAAACTTTTAAACTTGATCTGGCAGTATTTCTGATATCTGTGAGCCAGAAATGTTGACACAGTGTTCCTTTTTATTGTGTCCTCTCATATCTCTAACTCCAGTGCATTATGGTAGTGTGTAGATTTGGGATTAGGCCATCAAAAATCTTCCATGTACAGTATATCTTATCTTATCTCTCTCACCAGGGAGTACATTCCCAGTATTTTGATATGTTCCCAGTAGTTTAAATATTTTATTGGCTCTGTGCAGGAAGTAAATGATCTTTGAGTTTTTTCAAAATCTGATATCCCTCCTATCTTCAATGGAGCCATCCACACCAAACAATATTTTAAATTAAAGAGTAAAAATGATTTTAACAGTGTCGCAACTGGCAGTATTTCTCCAATGAATATCGTGTTATTTTCTTGCAAAGAAATAAATGAATTTGAATTTTTTATTGCTCACTGGAAAACTTTATGGTGCCCCGTGGCTTGGTGGCTAAAGCTCTCGCTTTACACAGTGAGGGTCTGGGTTCACTTCCCGGAGGGGTAGAAACATTGGACGTGTTTCTTTACACTGGTTGTCTTTGTTCCCCATCAGTAAAATGGGTGCCTGGGTGTTAGTCAACTGGTGTGGGTCGCATCCTGGGACAAAAACTGACCTAATTTGCCCGAAATGTTCTGCTTAACAAGGGACTTTCTATACAGTAGTATGTCATTAATGTTAGCTAGGCCTGTATACCTTGTACATGTGCTTATAGAAATAAAGATATTATTATTATTACTATTATTATTGTTGACATCTGCCTGCAAATTTTCTGTTTTCTAAATGACACAATCTTATGCTTATTTTAATAGGTACTGTTCACAAAGGATCATACAAAGATATGAATGATGTTATTATTAATGTCATTAGAAAAGCAAGTATTCATTTTCCTACTTTTATTGTCATACCTATTGACCACAATAACATGTACCACATGCTTTAGCAGAGTCCTATAGACTATATGTATCTGCATTTTGTTTTTTCCTGATGTCTCTGTAATTTTTTTTTGTGCAAGCTCGAGCTTCCTGTTCTAAATCCACGTTGACCTGGATTGTATGAGTCATTCTTTTCCATAAATTTGTAATTTGGCATTTATCATTTCACTACCACTTCAAAGATTCTGATGATTTTTTATTTTTCAACAAACCACCTGTCTCCCACTGAGGTAGGGTGACCCAAAAAAGAAGAAACACTTTCTCTATCGGTCAATCCATCACTGTCTTGCCAGAAGGGCACCGATACTACAGTTCAAAAGTGCAAATATCCCCACCCCCCTCAGAGTGGAGGCACTGTATGATGTTAATGCTACTGGTCTTCTATTTTTTTGCCAAAGGTCTGCAGCCTTCTTGTTGCAGAGTAATTATATCTGTGCTTTTTAAGACCTCAGGGATTTCAACTGAATTTTACCAGGGATTTTACCTCTTTCTCCAAAGAATACCAAGTGCTTGTACTAGTGGTATCCTGTACATCTTTATAAATACAGTAATGAGTTCCAGGCAGCAGGCCCTGTGCTACATGTGTGATTATGTTTTCTATTTCTTTTATGAATTCTAAGAGACTTGTGTTATATTGTATATGATTCGTAGGGTCTGCAGAGAAAATGAAAAAATTATCTAGATTCTCAGTTCTTCTGTTGTTTATTGGATTGCTGACTTTGATTTATACTGGTCTTTCAAAATTTTTTTTCACTCCCTTTTTGTCACGGGTGTATGAAGCTACTGTGAGTAGTGGGTCAGTTCTAGAGGTGGTGTTTCATTTGGATTTGGCAGGATTGCCAGATTCTTCTTTGTGTTTCATGAACATGTAAGATAACAGGTAAAGCATAATTATAAACTCTTACTTATATTTAGTATAAACTTAAAATTACTTTCCTGTGTCTTTCTTAATAGTTTCTATTAATGTAATATTTCCTGCAATTAAATTTTTTTGTTAAATGCAATCTAAATTCTAAAATAAGCAAATAAATAAAAATACAGTTATAATACTATAATTAAAAATAACTTTTAATGTTAGCATAAATATTTTAGATTATTTTCTGTCACTTAATTTCTATACAGTATAGTATCATTTTTATTCATTATGAGTATGTTTACGTCTATTTATTGTATATTTTTATTCTAAAAAATGCATCTAAGATAAGTTATGTCATGCAGATAACAAAAAATACTCGTTCCAAAATCACCCCTTTTATGGTGACAACTCACACTCCTGAGCTGTACCTTCTCTGTGTGATGCAATGCTTTAGAAAACCTACAAATTGCAGAATGAGACAATTGTGCAACATATGGGAATCTTTATTGAGGAAACGTTTTGCCAGTTAGTGACTTCTTGAGTCCAGTACAGAGAAGAATGGTGAAAGGTGAGGAGAACAATGAGGTAATCAGTCCCTCACCCTTGAGTTGATGTGTTTAGTCTAACAGTCTTGAGATTGATGGGCTTAACACATCGAATCCAGATTGAGGGACTGATTACCTCATTCTCCTCCTCATCTTTCAACATTCTCCTCTGTACTGGACTGAAGAAGCCACTGGCTGGCAAATTGTTTCCTCAATAAAGATTCTCAGATGTTGCACAAGTGTCTCATTCTTTAGCTTCTCTATGTCACAAACAAAAGATCAAACTGGTAATGTCATACAATATGAAAAAATATGTTTCACAATGGACTGCTATTTCACAAATGGCATCCAGCCCCTCCCAGTTAAAATAATGGCTCAGGATGGTTCAAAAATTCATCTAAATTTCAAATTTAATTTGTGGGCTTGTTGCAAAGGCCCTCCATTATGAAACTATTTTGGATTGACAATATTATTACTTATTACACTCCTTTTTTTTTGCTTTCCAATAAGACATATAGCAACAAAGTCTCATAATAGACAGATGTTCCTTAACATTTCTGAATTCTGAATAATTACAATAATACTGTGACCATGATGAGCAACAATGAAACATTAAAAACTTTTTATACAAAATATATATGAGCAAGCCAGATGATCTGCATGATGATCACCAGGGCTAAAAAACATGACCTAGTAAACTAGGCTAAAAGTATCAGACATGCATCCATTGATTGACACATATATGCCACATACTATAAGATAACAAAAGGATAGAAAAGAACTAACAAATTTTTCTTAACACCAATAGGAAGAACAGGAGGCCATAGCTGTTTACTAGAAGAGAAGATGTGTAGAAGGGATATTAGAAGGTTCATTATAAATTATAAATAGAGTGGCAGAGCAATAGAATGAATTACATAAGGTGATGAGAAGTCCTACAACCACTGAAAATTTAAAAAAATATATGACATTAATACCAAAGACAAAATATCCTGTGGGTATAAATAGTTGTATATAAAAAATAGATTTCTTCTTGTGTTTATGCACTGTAAGAGGAAGTATTATCCAGCACTATATTTTAGTTACTGTTTTTAGTTATTACTTTCAATATACATTTTAATATAAAATAACAGTAATAAATTAGAAAGAAAGAGAAGAGCTGAAGTAAGAAGTGAGTTTGCTATATCAGGAGATGTGTTAGTTGGGGGATACAATAAAAAATATATAGTAGCAAGTAGGTGTTTATAGTATGGGAATAAATGGATCAGTGAGTAGGCTAGTTTGGGGAGGACCTCCTAAGATGTAACTTGAGAAGGAAGGTCAGGTGGATGTGTGCTGACCACTTAGTGGTACAGTAAACATGACTTCAGGTCCTGTTTTGTAATAAAAATTAATAAGACTGTATCACTTAATGGAGGGTGCCATGATGGCAGTAAAGAGCACTTAATCCAAGAAAGTGGAGCTACATTCCCTGGATCAAATGTGAATACCTCCCATATCTTGCCTACACTTTCCCATGAATACAATGACAATAACAGAACTGTATGAAAGTCTTCATATTTCCCAGTTTAGGATCCTGTGTAATAATGTTAGGTGGTCAAATTCCTTGAAATACAGTATTAAATATTTTGACATACAGCACATATGAAAAAACCATTCTCACTTTTATATATGATGTATGTATATACATATATGATTAATAATTTTTTTTTAAGTGTCAGCCATTTCCCACCAAGTCTGGATGACCTGAAGAGAGGAAAATGATTCAGTGTTACTCATTCTGTAGTGTCTTTACAGAAGGGCAGAGACATTACAGTTTCCAACAGTTGAACTAAACACAACATGAAGCCCCATCCTTCAGAGTGCAGGCACTTTACTCTACTCCAACATGCATACCATCATTACCTATATTGCTGGAGTACAGGTAAATTCTTGGTATTTAACCCTTTGACTGTCGCAACCCCCAATCCTGAGGTGTTTCCTGGTGTCACAAAATTTAAAAAAAAAAATTATTTTTTCTTATGAAATGATAGAGAATCTTTTCCCGATTGTAATGACACCAAAAAAACGAAATTTGATGGAAAACTGACGGAATTATGCTCTCGCGAAGTTAGCGACCTCGGCGCTGTTTACAAATCGGCGATTTCGCCCACTTTGAGCCATATTTTCGGCTAATTCCATTGTTCCAGTCGCCCAAACTCATAGCTATTTCTTTAGAACTCCATTTTTTCTATCGATTGAGTACAAGAAACTGCCCATTTACCGATTTCAACTACTTAATAATGTGGTCAGAAATTTGCAATTTGGCCAATTTCACAAAAACTAAAAAATATGACAATTTCAAAATAAGGTCCAGAATGAACAATGCAGACATTCCTGGCTCTAAAATAACATTTTATTTGCTCATCAGTCATGTCTCCAGGCCCCTCTGATATTACTCTTGCTTTCTATTTTGAATTTTTATTCAAACAAAAAATAGAAGACTTACTATTATGCAGACTACTGCAATACTGTAATAATTGTATAAATAACATCAACCCATTCATGACTGCATATTAGAATGGCTAGTTGGATATTTATTGGACAATGGCATCATTTGTTTACTTTTGAACATTGGCAAAAATCAAACATTTCCCCTATTTTGAGCTCCATTTCTAGGTTCTTTTTATAGTAAAATCAATCAAAATCACCTCTACTTCTATAATATGTTTTCCATTCTATCAAATGAGACCAAGAAAACGAGAATACAACCATAAATACTATACGAAAATAAACCACAAAGTCGGCATTTTAATTAAAAAAAATGGGTGGAGTTTTTTTTTTCTCATTATGCACTGCGTGCTCCAGGATTTTTTTATATGGTGCACACTGACCACACAGACCCATTCTCTCACATGTGGGCCTACCAGCTTTCTCCTGCTTAATTTGAAGCCGCTAGAATTTATGAGTATATATACGTCAAACACGGTACCTCGTAAGACGTATATATACGGCCGCGACAGTCAAAGGGTTCAATAATCATAGTCTGTGTGTGTGTGTGCATGTGTGTGTGTGTGTGTGTGTGTGTGTGTGTGTGTGTGTGTGTGTGTGTGTGTGTGTGTGTGTGTGTGTGTGTGTGTGTGTGTATATGCATGTGTGTGTGTGTGTGTGTGTGTGTGTGTGTACTCACCTATTTGTACTCACCTATTTGTGGTTGCAGGGGTCGAGTCATAGCTCCTGGCCCTGCCTCTTCACTGATTGCTACTAGGTCCTCTCTCTCCCTGCTACATGAGCTTTATCATACCTCGCCTTAAAACTATGTATGGTTCCCGCCTCCACTACTTCACTTTCTAGACTATTCCACGACTTGACTACTCTATGACTGAAGAAATACTTCCTAACATCCCTTCGATTCATCTGAGTCTTCAACTTCCAATTGTGACCTCTTGTGTCTGTGTCCCATCTCTGGAACATCCTGTCTTTGTCCACCTTGTCTATTCCGCGCAGTATTTTATATGTCGTTATCATGTCTCCCCTGACCCTCCTGGCCTCCAGTGTCGTCAGGCCGATTTCCCTCAACCTTTCTTCGTAGGACAATCCCCGTGTGTGTGTGCATGTGTGTGCGTGTGTGCATGTGCACGTGTATGTGTGTGCATGCATGTGTGTGTGTGTATGTGTGTGTGTGTGTGTGTGTGTGTGTGTGTGTGTGTGTGTGTGTGTGTGTGTGTGTGTGTGTGTGTGTGTGTGTGTGTGTGTGTGTGTGTGTGTGTGTGTGTGTGTGTGTGTGTGTGTGTGTGTGTGTGTGTGTGTGTGTGTGTGTGTGTGTGTACTCACCTATTTGTACTCACCTATTTGTGGTTGCAGGGGTCGAGTCTTAGCTCCTGGCCCCGCCTCTTCACCGGTTGCTACTGGGCCCTCTCTCTCCATGAGCTTTATCAAACCTCGTCTTAAAACTGTGTATGGTTCCTGCCTCCACTACGTCATTTTCTAGGCTATTCCACTGCCTTACAACTCTATGACTGTGTGTGTGTGTGTGTGTGTGTGTGTTAGTTACCATTTTGTCCTAGGCACATGTCGATTAGAAACTAGGCCTGTTGTGTGTGTGTAGGTGTGTAGGTGTGTAGGTGTGTAGGTGTGTAGGTGTGTAGGTGTGTAGGTGTGTGTGTGTGTGTGTGTGTGTGTGTGTGTGTGTGTGTGTGTGAGTGTGTGTGTGTGTGAGTGAGTGAGTGAGTGAGTGAGTGAGTGTGTGTGTGTGTGTGTGGTGTGTGTGTGTGGTGTGTGTGTGCTGTGTGTGTGGTGTGTGTGTGTGGTGTGTGTGTGGTGTGTGTGTGATGTGTGTGTGCGTGCGTGGGTGCGTGCGCACGTGCATGGGTGTGCACGCACATGTGTGTGTGTACCCACCTAGTTGTAGTTGCGGGGGTCGTGTCACAGCTTCTGGCCCCGCCTCTTCACCTGGCCACTACCAGGTCACTCTTCCTGCTCCATGAGCTTTATCATACCTCTTCTTAAAACTATGTATGGATCCTGCCGCCACTACATCACTACCCAGGGTATTCCACTTTCTGACAACTCTGTGACTGAAGAAATATTTCCTAACATCCCTGTGGCTCATCTGAGTCTTCAATTTCCAACTGTGACTCCTCGTTGTTGTGTCCCATCTCTGGACCATCCTGTCTCTGTCCACCTTGTCTATACCTCTCAGTATTTTGTATGTTTCCTTACATGCTTGGCTAGGTGTGGGTTCCAAACTGGCACTGCATATTCCAATATGAGCCTAACGTACACAGTGTACAGGGTTCTAAATGACTCCTTATTTAGATGTTGGAATGCTGTTCTTAGGTTTGCCAGGCGCCCATATGCTGCAGCAGTTATTTGGTTGATGTGCACCTCAGGAGATGTTCCCGATGTTATACTCACACCAAGATCCTTTTCCTTTAGTGAGGTTTGTAGGCTCTGGCCCCCTAGACTGTACTCCGTCTGTGGTCTTCTTTGCCCTTCCCCAATCTTCATAATTTTGCAGTTGGTGGGTTTGAACTCCAGGAGCCAGTTTATGAACCAGGCCTGCAGTCTGTGTATGTGTGTGTGTGTGTGTGTATACAGTGGTACCTCAAGTTTTGAACAGCTCCCAATTTGAACAATTATGTAAGTGTATTTTTGTAAGTGCTTTTTGTAAGTGTATTTTTGGGTGTCTGAAACGGACTAATCTAATTTACATTATTCCTTATGGGAACAAATTCGTTCGGTATTGGCACTCAAACAGCCTTCTGGCACGAATTAAGTTCGTAGCTCAAGGTACCACTATACACCCCCGGTTAACGATTTTAACACATCGTTATCCGAAATAATCGTTATGCGAATGAATTTTCCCCATAAGAAATAATGGAAATAAAATTAATCAAGACGCCCAAAAGTATGAAAAAAATTTTTTTTTACCACATGAAATGTTAATTTTAATACACACAAACTGAAAAAGGCATGCACAATTACATGACACTTACTTTTATTGAAGATCTGGTGATGATTGATGGGATGGGAGGAGGGGAGAGCATTATCTTCTTACTGTTTAGAAGGGGAATCCCCTTCCATTAGGACTTGAGGTAGCAAGTCCTTTTCTGGGGTTACTTCCCTTCTTCTTTTAATGCCACTAGGACCAGCTTGAGAGTCACTGGACCTCTGTCGCACAACAAATCTGTCCATAGAGCTCTGTACCTCCCGTTCCTTCAAGACTTTCCTAAAATGGGCCATAACATTGTCATTGAAATAGTCACACACACACTGTGTCACATTTTCACACACACACACACATATATAGGCACAATGGATATATAGGCTTCTCAGGGTAGCCCCAAACCCTATATATATACAAAACAACCACTCTGAAAGAATAGAGAAATTCCAAGCGCTTTCATGACTACTCACATTATCAAGGAACTATGAAAGTAAAGCATCCAAGGAAGCTATATAAGAGGTCCGGCCAGCACTCACCTCACTATCAGATCCCACAACGGTTAAACACGTGACGCGCGGCGACCCAACTTGGATAGGTCCCTTGCACAACTCACCCCCAAGCTATTCTACCCAAGAAAATTTAAAAATTATTATTTGTCCAGTGTATTATTAAATTCTTCCCAAATTCTATTAATTATAAATGGATCTAATTTATATAAACCAAAGGAAATATTCATATTATTGTCAAAACTGCTTTTTATGAAACAAGATTCAATTATATTCCTGTCGACCATGGACTTGCTTGATATTACTTTCTCAACTTTTTGAAAATCAATTGGATGGTTAAAATCTCTTACATGAATAAATAGAGCATTGGAATCTTGTCCAGTTCTAATGCTATATTTATGTTGTTTTAATCTTAGTTCGAGATTTTTACCAGTTTGACCATAATAAACTTTATCGCAAATTTTACAAGGAATCTTATAGACACATCCATCAGCATTTTGGGGGGAATTCTTTATCAAAAGTTTTTTCACTGTATCAAGATTTTTGAATACAACTTTAATATTAAAAGTCTTAAGAAGAGAAGGCATATCAACCAAGTTTTCATGGTAAGGGAGAACCAACATATTTTTAGTTGAATAAGGCTGGTTGTCCCTTTTTGGATTATAAAAAGTGTTTCTAGCAACTTTAAAAGATTTATCAATTACATTTCTTGGGTATTTTAAATCATTACCTATTTCATAAATTTTGGATATTTCCTCATCTATGAACTCAGGACTACAAATTCGTAAAGCTCTCAAAAACATTGATGAGAAAACAGACAGTTTGACTCTATCTTGATGCGAGGAATAATAGTGGACATAGGAACAGTTATTTGTAGGTTTTCTGTAAATTTTAAATTTGAATTCATTATTACCCTTAATAATTAAAACATCTAGAAAAGGCAATGAGTTATTTTCTTCAAACTCAACAGTAAAGTTTATAGAAAGGGCTAAGCTATTTAATTTTCCAAGGAAATGGTGTATATCTACATTTTTGGGCATAAGACACAAAATATCATCAACATATCTGAACCATTTAGCTCTATTAGGGAGGATTGTGTTAAGCAACCTTGTTTCAAAAAATTCCATGTATAGGTTACTAAGAACAGGTGAAAGAGGATTTCCCATTGCCATACCAAACTTCTGAGTGTAAAACTTATCATTAAATACAAATTTTGCATCAACAATGCAAAGTTTAATAAGTTTAATGATAGTAGGAACTGGCAATGGTAAATCATAGTTAACGAGTTCTTCATGGTCAAACTGGTAAAAATCTCGAAGATTAAAACAACATAAATATAGCATTAGAACTGGACAAGATTCCAATGCTCTATTTATTCATGTAAGAGATTTTAACCATCCAATTGATTTTCAAAAAGTTGAGAAAGTAATATCAAGCAAGTCCATGGTCGACAGGAATATAATTGTATCTTGTTTCATAAAAAGCAGTTTTGACAATAATATGAATATTTCCTTTGGTTTATATAAATTAGATCCATTTATAATTAATAGAATTTGGGAAGAATTTAATAATACACTGGACAAATAATAATTTTTAAATTTTCTTGGGTAGAATAGCTTGGGGGTGAGTTGTGCAAGGGACCTATCCAAGTTGGGTCACCGCGTGTCACGTGTTTAACCGTTGTGGGATCTGATAGTGAGGTGCTGGCCGGACCTCTTATATAGCTTCCTTGGATGCTTTACTTTCATAGTTCCTTGATAATGTGAGTAGTCACGAAAGCGCTTGGAATTTCTCTATTCTTTCAGAGTGGTTGTTTTGCATATTTTGAATCACCTGTTTACTGTGATCTTATTGCATATATATATATATATATATATATATATATATATATATATATATATATATATATATATATATATATATATATATATATATATATATATATATATATATATCTAGGTAGTAGGTTGGTAAACAGCAACCGCCCAGGGAGATACTACCGTCCTGCCAAGTGAGTGTACTACGAAAACCTGTAATTGTTTTACATGATGGTAGGATTGCTGGTGTCCTTTGTCTGTCTCATAAACATGCAAGATTTCAGGTATGTCTTGCTACTTCTACTTGCACTTGGGTCACACTACACATACATGTTCAAGCATATATATACTACACACCCCTCTGGGTATTCTTCTATTTTCTTTCTAGTTTTTGTTCTTGTTTATTTCCTCTTATCTCCATGGGGAAGTGGAACAGAATTCTTCCTCCGTAAGCCATGTGTGTTGTAAGAGGCGACTAATATGCCGGGAGCAAGGGGCTAGTAACCCCTTCTCCTGTATAAATTACTAAATTTAAAGGAGAAACTTTCGTTTTTCTTTTTGGGCCACCCTGCCTTTGTGGGATACGGCTGGTGTGTTGAAAGAAGAAGAATATATATATATATATATATATATATATATATATATATATATATATATATATATATATATATATATATATATATATATATATATATATATGCAGATGTTGCAGGTGTATGGTATAGGAGGTAGGTTACTGAAAGCAGTGAAGAGTTTTTATGAGGATAGTGAGGCTCAAGTTAGAGTATGTAGGAAAGAGGGAAATTATTTCCCAGTAAAAGTAGGCCTTAGACAAGGATGTGTGATGTCACCATGGTTGTTTAATATATTTATAGATGGGGTTGTAAGAGAAGTAAATACGAGGGTCTTGGCAAGAGGCGTGGAGTTAAAAGATAAAGAATCACACACAAAGTGGGAGTTGTCACAGTTGCTCTTTGCTGATGACACTGTGCTCTTGGGAGATTCTGAAGAGAAGTTGCAGAGATTGGTGGATGAATTTGGTAGGGTATGCAAAAGAAGAAAATTAAAAGTGAATACAGGAAAGAGTAAGGTTATGAGGATAACAAAAAGATTAGGTGATGAAAGATTGGATATCAGATTGGAGGGAGAGAGTATGGAGGAGGTGAATGTATTCAGTTATTTGGGAGTGGACGTGTCAGCGGATGGGTCTATGAAAGATGAGGTGAATCATAGAATTGATGAGGGGAAAAGGGTGAATGGTGCACTTAGGAGTCTGTGGAGACAAAGAACTTTGTCCTTGGAGGCAAAGAGGGGAATGTATGAGAGTATAGTTTTACCATTGCTCTTATATGGGTGTGAAGCATGGGTGATGAATGTTGCAGCAAGGAGAAGGCTGGAGGCAGTGGAGATGTCATGTCTGATGGCAATGTGTGGTGTGAATATAATGCAGAGAATTCATAGTTTGGAAGTTAGGAGGAGGTGTGGGATTACCAAAACTGTTGTCCAGAGGGCTGAGGAAGGGTTGTTGAGGTGGTTCGGACATGTAGAGAGAATGGAGCAAAACAGAATGACTTCAAGAGTGTATCAGTCTGTAGTGGAAGGAAGGCGGGGTAGGGGTCGGCCTAGGAAAGGTTGGAGGGAGCGGGTAAAGGAGGTTTTGTGTGCGAGGGGCTTGGACTTCCAGCAGGCATGTGTGAGCGTGTTTGATAGGAGTGAATGGAGACAAATGGTTTTTAATACTTGACGTGCTGTTGGAGTGTGAGCAGAGTAACATTTATGAAGGGGTTCAGGGAAACCGGCAGGCCAGACTTGAGTCCTGGAGATGGGAAGTACAGTGCCTGCACTCTGAAGGAGGGGTGTTAATGTTGCAGTTTAAAAACTGTAGTGTAAACCACCCTTCTGGCAAGAGAGTGATGGAGTGAATGATGGTGAAAGTTTTTCTTTTTCGGGCCACCCTGCCTTGGTGGGAATCGGCCAGTATGATAATAAAAATATATATATAATATATATATATATATATATATATATATATATATATATATATATATATATATATATATATATATATATATATATATATATATATACATACAGTGGACCCCCGGTTTACATTATTATTTCATTCCAGAAATATGTTCAGGTGCCATTACTGAACGAATTTGTTCCCATAAGGAATATTGTGAATTAGATTACTCCATTTCAGACCCAATACATACACGTACAAACACACTTACATAAATACACTTACATAATTGGTCGCATTGGGAGCTGATCGTAAACCAGGGGTCCACTGTGTGTATATATATATATATATATACATATATATATATACATATATATATATATATATATATATATATATATATATATATATATATATACAGTGGACCCCCGACTAACAATGAGCTCCCAACTTGACCAATTATGTAAGTGTATTTTTGTAAGTGCTGTTGTAGGTGTATTTTTGGGGTCTGAAACGGACTAATCTAATTCACAATATTCCTTATGGGAACAAATTCGGTCTATAACAGCACCCGAACAGACTTCTGGATTGAAATAATATTGTTAGTCGGCGGTCCACTGTATATATATATATATACACACAATAAGGCTGCTTTACAGCGTTTCACCTTATGGCGTTCCGCTAATACGGCGATGTCAAATTATGACCAAAATTTGCTACGGCAAGTGGTCTTTCAAATATGGCGCCCCCCACCCGGTTTCTTAACATTTTCCGTGACCACATCTATTATGTCAGGAAACTTTCCAAAATTTCAAGTGTTTTAAAGTTACTGCAAATTTTATACGTACTCTGATAATTATACTTACGTGTACCTGTACCTAAATATACTTACACACAGTGCTGGTGTGCAGGTACACATTAAAATCGCTAAGAGTCTACTCATGACGCCCCAATACTACGTAATAATAATCGCTCTTGGGCACACTAAATGTCTTATTTTACATCAATATAGGCATTTTCATTAATCGATCTATGATATTTTCCTCAAAATTATATACGAAACCCATTACATAGCATATAAACATGATACATACACTCACAGAATAAAAATTGATGTAAATATGAGATTTGTTTACAAAGCAGCTGTGTAGGTAGTGTCGGAAGAATTATGTTTTCTCTAGTCAAACACTGGGGGGTAACTGTAGAAAAATATTCTTTTCGTATGCCTTTACTCTATGTATAGCAATTCACGACCCTTGTGGGTTTAGTGCTTTTTATTATAATAATAATAATATAATATTATTATTATTAATATTAACAATAATAGTATTATTATTATTATTATTATTATTATTATTATTATTATCTTCATTCACTCTAAAAATGGTGTGTTGCTGTTTGTTTATTCTGAACTAACTTGTACAACTTGTACACAATGTAAGAGTATTTGTATTGTGAGGTAATTATTATTATAATAAAAAAATATTGAGGTAAATGTTTTACAAACTCTTACAAATGGACGTGAATGAACTAAAAATAGACATGTATTAATACGCGTTTATTTCGCCTGACCAAGTGATCGCCCACTACCTGTTCAGTTTGTGTTCTTACACTGTCTCAACTCTGTATCTCATTCCCTCTCTCGTTTACTCTTTAGTTAACTAGTTGGCTCTCATTGACGATGGTGTCTAAGGTTAGCTGTGATAAAAAGAATAGTCGTAAGCCTCTTGCTTTAAGTGCCAAGTTAGAGGATGATGGTGTGCCATTCTGATTTTATTCAATAAACACCCTGCCACTCACCTCTCACACATTAACATTAATATTTTAAGGTAAGTAATAAGTGTACTCTGTGTGTATCTTACCTTTTATTATGTTTTTAATGCCTATTTCTATTGCTAACTTAATGTAAGTTAGTGTAAACTTGTTGTCTGGCATTTATTGCATATTTTATGTGTGCTCTGATAATAATACTTGTGGACCTGTGTGGTAGCTGGGTGGAGGGCCAACATTACGTTTTCTCTGCTCAGCCATCAGAGATAACATGTATGAATCTGCGTTTGGCCCAGCCACTCCCCCACTCTGCTTTTGTTTACAATTTTCGGCATGAATTATTCATTAATTCTACCTTCGTTTATGATGGCATCTAAAGGTAGTTGTTAGAAATTATTAAATTCAGTGAACACAATATGTTGATGTTAATAATATGGCTCTGGGCCACAGTGTAGGTAGCCGGTAGGTGTAGCCCAGGCAGGCTACACCTACCGGCTACCTACACTGACTTCCTACAAATAAATAGTACTCACCTCTCTTCTTATATTAAGACTACACATATTTTAAGGTAAATAATGAGTGTACTGTATGTGTATTTTACCTCTCTGGGATGTTTTAAATATCGTATATTAAGTATGAGACGGGGAGCCAGGGCTACCTACACCTGGGCTACCTGCACCTGACTTCCTACAAATAAGTACTACTCACCTCTCTCCCTACATTAAGATTACAAATACTTTAAGATAAGTAATGAATTTACTGTGAATGTATTTTACTTTGTGTGTTTTTAATGCCTAGTTCTATTACTAACCTAATATAATTTAGTGTAAACTTGTTGTCTGGCATTTATATGCATTTATAAATGGAAAAAAATGGCGTTCTGCCTTCCGGTGATGTTTGCTTTCCGGCGACAGCCTGGAACCTAACCCGCAGTGTAAGTGGGGCCCTACTGTATATATACAGGTACCATCTGACTTACGACCAAGCTTGGTTCCGACCAACTGGTCGTAAGTCAAAATGGACGTAGGTCGAACCTTTGAAAATTCCTGACATACTGGGTAGGGCATAATTTCAAACCTTTCCTATATAAACTACCTACATAGTACTGTAATGTAATGTACAATCATTATTTCATTCTTTTTACCATAATTTACTTCTATTGTTATATTTTAATTATTTATTTACTGTATATAATGTATACATAGTAGTGATCTGTATTGTAAATTTTACATCGCATACAGTATCATATGTTACTGTTATCTTTATGTATTGTCGACACAGTGGAATGGGAGAATACCACTGGTAGTGTCATCCTGCCAGAATGTTGTGTAACCTATACCTTAATAAAGAGAAACAACTCTGGAACATGTGTAATACGTATCCGGCTGGCTGGCTGGCCGGGTGGGTGGGTGGGTGGCCGGTTGGGTGGGTGGGTGGGTGGGTGGCCGAGTGGGTGGGTGGGTGGGTGGGTGGTTGGCTGACTGGCTGACCGAATGTGGCTGTCTCTCTCTCTCTGTATCTCTCTCTCTCTCTCTCTCACAGGTACACATAAGTCAAGTTATCATACATATTATAAATTACCTAAGATAACCCAAAAAATCCAGACAAAGTGCTATACAGTGGATCTGTGCTCCAGTGCCCTAAATTAATAATAATATTAATAATTATTATTATTATTATTACAATAATACATATGTACTAATATTAATAATAATATTATTATTAAGCTATAATATAATAATCGTGTCCACTCATTACTTACCTTAAAATATCTGTAGTCTTAATGTAGAGTGAGAGATGAGTAAACAAGATTAAATGAATAAACGAGAGAGAGAATGAGAGTGTAGAATGTTCACGAGTTATGTAAACAAACGTTGTTGTTGTTGTTACCAGCCCGGACACAAATGGTTTTTGTTCACTCTGTCAAGCCAACCAGAAAAACATCTCATATTTGTTAATTTGCATGTTTATCATTCGCTGCCTGGATGAGGTAGAGTGTGGTCGTGCTTTGCACCCCTCTACTGTTTACCCAGATGAGCTACTCAGAAAACAATATGGCACTAGGTGTGCGCCGGAGTGAATACTGTGGGCAATGAGCTCATTAGTGGGGCTTTAACGCCTACGTCAGTCGAAGTGTTATTGCCCAAAATTATAAGAGAGACATACGGCATCAGAGACAAGGATTTGTATGGAGTGGCACTAAATGGTGTTTATAGAATATTCGTGAAAGTGCTAACAGCTCAAGTGTACGAGGCGTTGGTGGATCGTTACCAAGATGTCAGCATTAACTTAACACCGGCAGTGAGGGTCAGGTTAATGAATGTATCAAGACATTATTCATGGGTCAAGCTCCGCAATGTGCCTTTTGAGGCTGATAAAGCAGATATCAGAAGCGTTTTCAAAAGATATGGGACTGTACATCTAGCCCAACCTGGAAAATGGGTAAAAGGAGCTTACACAGGATTTCCGGAGGGTACTTTCAATCTCAAGATGACGGTGAGACATCCTATACCTTCGTATGTATATCTTGAGGAGTTTAAAACCCAGGTAATGGTGGCGTATGCCGGGCAGAGGCATATGTGCCGACTGTGTGGCGAATATGACCATATGGTGGCAGATTGTGGCAAGCGGAATATGGCTCCTGGGCCAGCAAGAGGCGGAGCACCTGTGCATGAGAAAACGATGCCTGAGGAAGAACGGAGGCAAGGAGGAGGGCATGGCCACATGAGGAGTGAAAAGGTGGTGGCTCCTGTGGAATTGGAAGGGGACGTGGTGATTCATGAATCATCCAGCCCATTGACAGTACAGTTGTCGAGTGAGGAGGTGCAAGTGGGCGCAGAAGTGAAAGCTATCGAGGAGGAGTTGTTGACGGTGTTACAGGCTATGCTACAGTCTACGGAGGTGGAGAGTCGCAGCAAGCAGGAACCTGGGATCAGGGCGGAAGGAGGTGTGTGCGGGAGGAGGGAGGACCAGGTGGCACCTGTGATGGACAGTGCTAGTGCCATGGAAGGACATGGAGGCAAATTAAGGGTGGTAGAGGTGGAAGTCCATTGTGAGGACATCCAGGACACAGATATGGAGACGGAGGAAGCAACGAGGAAAAGGACGGCGGTGTTAGATTCGGACGATGTTCTGACGCCGGCGCAAAGGCCAGGGAAAAAGGCATGGGGTTATGGTACCCAGAGTGACTCTAAGAGAGGGCCACAACAGAATGGGGGTGGATGGTTGGGAAGGAGGGTGGAGTACGTGGCAATGGCAATGCCAAGGGGAATGGTCAGAAAGGGAAGAGTCTTGAAATGAGGCGGGGAGGGAAACCTTAATTAAACTGGCCTCAGGTGTGTAACAATAAATATTAATGGTCTGTGTGATGGTGTAAAAATAAAAAAGATGCCAATTTCAAAATAGGGTCCAGAATAAACAAGGTAGACATTCGTGGCACTAAAATAACGTGAGTACTTCTGGATGTTTTTGAATAGATACAAGGTTGACATGGCTTTTGTGCAGGAACACAATTTTAAACTTGGTAGTGAATTAGTGGTGCCTGGGTACCAGGCTTATGTGTTGCCGTCTGAGCGTTTAAAAGGAGGAGTGGGTGTGTTGATCAGGGAGGTGAGCCCGTCTGTATTGCAAAGGAAAGAGGGGAGGGAGGGGGGAGAGTATTATGTGTGGAAGGATGGTGGATGGGAGAGAGAGTGGCATTTGTGTGTGTGTATGCCCCAGCAGAAAGTGACGTGAAAGTAAAGACGGATTTTGTGAGGGAGGAACTTGTGTACTTCCTACGCACGTTACCATCTGTGGTGATTGTGGGGGGGGATTGGAATTGTGTAGTTAAGAGGACAGACGTGGAACCCAGAGGAGCTGGATATTTTTCCTGTCTTAGGGGGCCTGTTTAGAGATCTTCAGTTATGTGATGCTTTTGGGGGAGGTCTGTGGGAGGTGGAACATACTTTTATAAGGCGGGGATATGCGGCTCGTTTGGACAGGATATATTTATCTCAGAGGGTTTTGGTAGAGTCTTTTAAAACTATTGAGATGGTATCTTCTGATCATAGGGCGGTAATAGTGGAGGTGGGGTGGGAAGCTTTGGCTCGTAGGCAGGGAAGCTATTGGAAACTGAATACAATGGTTTTGGAGGATGGGGAGGGAGTGGAAGGTTTTGCAGTATTTTGGGAACAGCTCTGTGTGGGGGGAAGGACTGAGGAGGTTGTGGTAGGATGGTGGGATAGTGTGGCTAAGGCAAGAATAAGTCAATTTTATGTGAGGGAGGGCAAACGCATTAATCAATTGCGGTATGGATTGTCAAATTAATTAGAATCTAGAATACGGGGGGGGGGGGTGACGGAGGTTTACCCTGTGGAGGAAATACAGATGTTGAAGGATAGGATAAAGGATTTGCAAGAAGAGCATTTTGCAGTGGTACGGGTACAAGTGGGGCTGGACGAAGTACTCTGGGGCAACAAGCCATCGGCTTGCATGCTGCGAGGACAGAAGGTACGACAGCAAACGACTACAATACCGGGGTTGCAAGTCATTTCTTCGGTGGGGGTTTTAGAGAGGGTCAGGTATTACGGGAAACAACGGGGATGAGTGTGTATGCAGATAGATGGTTTGAGGAGTACGGGAAAAGTAGTGGGGTGGATGGCGAGGTTCTTGGGCAGGTATGTGAGTATGTGCCATGCAAACTGGGGAGGAGTGATCGGGAGGCACTGGGTGGGGTCATTGAGGAGGAAGAAATATGGAGAGCCCTTATGGACATGAGGAAGGGAAAGGCGCCCGAGATAGATGGTTTACCAAGCGAATTTTATGTACAACGCTGGGGTATGCTAAGGGGTTTCCTAGTAAGGTTAATAAATGCCATGAAAGAGGGAGGTAAGATAGGAGAATTGCAGCAATGGCGGTGGTGGTGTTGGTCCCGAAGGGTAAAAAGCAGAGTACCCTTCACGATTATCAAGCCATTTTGTTGCTTTGTGCTGATTATAAGCTGTTCGCGAAAATTCTTGGGAATAGGCTTAAATGCGTTGTGGGGAGGGTGGTGTTTGAGTCTCAGTTTGGGTTGCCGGGTAGGTCAATGGTTGAGGGCCACAGGATCATAAAGGGGTTCCTGGAGGACATGGAAGGGGGCAGAGGGGCATTGTTGGCATTGGATTGGCAAGGGGCTTATGACAGGGTGGAAAGAGGGGCTTTGCGGGTTATTCTCCTCAGACAGGGGTTTGGCGAATAAATAGTGGGGTGGGTGGATATGTTGTACTCAGGAGCAAAGGTAAGGGTGCAAATCAATGGGTGTGTGGGGGAGGGAGTCAACATGGAGCAGGGTCTTCAGAAGGGTTGTCCAGTGTCACAACTTTTGTTTGCATGTGTTCAGGACCCTTTTTATAGGATGGTGGAGGATCGTCTAAGGAATGGGGGGGGGGGGAGATGGTGTGCAGAAGCCTTGGCCTGGCTGGTGGGCTATGTTGACGATACAACTATTCTGGTGTGTGAGGAGGCACGGTTAGGAGTTTTAGGGGAAGTTGTACACATGTTTGGGAGAGCTACTGGGATGAAGATAAATCTGGAGAAGTCAATGATAATGGGGCTGGGAGAGTGGGCAGGGAGATTAGAATGGGGATATGATGTCGTGCAGCGTCAGACTGGGAGTCTGAAAATCTGTGATGTCACATATGAGGCTGGCCTGAGTGCTGCCAGGGTCAATAATTCGAATAGGATGGTGGAACAGGTGCAGCGATGTTTGGGAATGCTGCGACCTCACCATTTAACCCTTAGGCAACGAGCAATTGTCATCAATGTATTACTATATAGTAAAGTCTGGTTTGTTTCGGCAGTGTTGCCATTAACAGGAACGGCAATTATGAGTATTCTTAGAATGGTGTTCAAATTCTTGTGGGGTTCAGGGTGCAACTGGTTACGAAGGGAGGTAGTGACATTGCCAGTATGTTAGGGGAGGGTTGGGTTTGTTGGACTTGAGAAAGCACGTGAAATGTGTGTTCATTATGGGGAAGTGATGCGTGCAGGTGGATGGAGGGGGGCAGCTAGATAAGGTATGTGATCACCTACGGAAATGGTATGGGAGAGTGGAAATGAAGGAATGTGAAAAAGTGTTACATGCCTTAGTGTTAGCCAGGGAACTGGGAAAAGTAAAGGTGGGAACTTTGTGTAAATTGTTAGAGGGACATGTAGTGGTGCTGGTTGAAGGGATTTACCCCATGTATGCATGGGATGTAATATGGCAAAGATTTAGTAAATTAAGGATACGACCTAGGGCCCGTGAGGTTATGTATCGTTTCCTACATGGTATATTGCCAACGGGAGCGATGCTCCGAGATAGGAGGGTCATCGAGGGTGGGGGTGTAGCAGATGCAGTGGGGAAGAGACTGCATATCATGTTGTCTATTTTTGTGAAGGTTTGGAGTGCATCAGGGTATGGATGAGTAGGGTAGTGGCTAGGGTGGGGGCTCAAGGTGTGTCGGTATTACGAGCGTTGAGTCTTGATATGAGTGGGGTGTATGAGGGTGTGGCAAGGGGTTTAGCATATATAATCGTGGACTACATATATGTTTTGTGGGGTATGAGGGGGAAGGAGGGTGGGGAAGTGCTGAGAAGGATTTTGGCAGCGACGTTTTATCGAACTTTGTGTCACAATAGAGACATATATGGGAAAAGGTGGGGTGAGGTTTTTTCCAAAGGTTATAGAGGACTAACAATAGGGAATATAAGGGCGTTATAATGGGTTTTTAACTGCTGGGGTGAGTATGTTGGTAAAAGGGTTGGGGGGGTCAGGGGTATTCAATGGGCTGACCTCCTCGGGTGTGAAGTGATGGGTGGATGGGTGCGACTGGAGGTATACTTGTGAAACTGGATGTGATGGTGTGAAAGATCTATTTTGTTTAGTTCCCTTGTTGGGGAAGGTATAAATGACAGTTTAAATATATAACATTTATAAATATATAACATATAAAATATGTAACATGAATTTTTTCTTTGGTAGCCAATTATGTCCCGCTTGTACTGTGCTTGCAAGTAAATTTTAGCTTGAGAGGGTTTTCCTTTCACTATGTTCCTTGAAACATTGAGGTTTTTGCAATTTTTGTAACATGTTCCTGCATCTTTTTTTGAAGTAATTACCTATTATGTAATCATGTGTGAATAAGGATTAGTAACTTAAATTAATATTCATTGTATATTTATTTGTATGTAATACTAGTTAGGCACGTGCTAGAAGGCACAGCGAAAGTATAGTCTCGTGGAATGCGTGTTAAGTTTTGGTATGTTTGTATGTGGCGTGTTAGATGTTGTGAGGAGTTTAGTATGGTGTTATCTTACTAAAATCAAGATGAAACATTTGGATAATCTTATTCATGTCCTAGCCTTGGATTCTATTAAAATATTTGCATATCCTAGTATTTTACCGATAATGTAGCATGTGATGTATTTTCTTGCATTTTAAAGCGTGAACTTCACGTTATGCAATGTTGTTATAAGAGCTTGAATTTCATGGTTGTTACATTAATATTGATATTATATTCTGTAGGTGTATATTCTTCTACTTATAAAGGTGTATGGGTGTGTAGGCATGTAATGTTTATATCTGTTTTAGTCTGTAATTTTATGTTTTTGTGTTATTGATGTTCATGCACCACCAACTATTGGTAAATACTCATTAAGTTTTTAATGAGGTCAGGGTATGACCCTAAATTAGGATAATTAATGGTATGTTTCTTAGAATGGTGAATGTAAATATTTAAGGGGGGGGAGAAGTGTCAGCTGTGGCTACACTGGCAATAGTAATTATTGTAAAAGGAGGGGTTTGCAGGATATGTTGTGGGTTGTGTATATGGTTGTAATATGGCCATTATCTATAGTGTTTATTTTCTGTACTGGGATTGTGTAATAGAGGTTATTGTTAATATCCAGTATAGTTTTTAATTTTATTATACTCTTATACATCCTTGTATTTGTTCTATGTTTTAAATAAAAATATAAAAAAAAAAAAAATTATATGTTTATATGTTATGTAGCATGTTTATTATATAATTTTGAAAAAAAAAGCATAGATGGATTAAGCAAAATGTCTATATTCATGTTTTATACACATTTAATGCACCTCAGTGATTATTATTGTTATTATCATTATTAATATGGCATCTTCAAGACCAAGTACACTCTTAATGAGTGGCTCTGAGACAGACAAGCAGACAGAAAGACAGACACACAGGTAGACAGAAAAACAAGACACACAGGTAGACAGAAAGACAGACACACAGGTAGACAGACAGATAAACAGACACACAGAGATACAGACAGACACACAGGTAGACAGACAGATTTGTAGATGAATGGTTCAGAGAACCGACATGTTGATAAATTAGACACATGTGCAACTCTTGGGTATCTTTATTGAGGAAACGTTTCACCACACAGTGGCTTCATCAGTCCATACATAGGAGAAACTTGAAGAACAGGAGGAGAATGAGGTAATCAGTCCCTCAACCTTGAGTCGATGTGTTCAGTCCATCAATCTTGAGTAGATTCTACTCAAGATTGATGGACTGAACACATCGACTCAAGGTTGAGGGACTGATTACCTCATTCTCCTCCTATTCTTCAAGTTTCTCCTATGTATGGACTGATGAAGCCACTGTGTGGCGAAACGTTTCCTCAATAAAGATACCCAAGAGTTGCACATGTGTCTAATTTATCAGACAGACAGATAAACAGACACAGAGATACAGACAGAAAGATATACAGGCAGACAGATACAGACAGGTTTATCTGCAACAGTGAAAACAAATAGAGAGTTCGAGAGTAAGAGCCTTTCTTGCCACAATCCCCAGTGCAATATTCAGACTTCATCTTAGGGGCAATGGTGAAATGTACTGTCCAGTGAGTACAGTAAATACAGTATGATGCTGCTGATAGGGCAGGGTTACTCAAACTGATGCTGCCTGCATGACGCATTGCCGCCGTGAGTATTGTCAAATATTATACAGCGGTGTGCATCAGCCGGCCCAGCCCAGCTGCCAGATGCATGGTCGAAAAGTCGAGTGGACGTATGTCGAGCAGGTCGTAAGTTGGATGGTAGGTGTGTGTGTATATATATATATATATATATATATATATATATATATATATATATATATATATATATATATATATATAGTGGACCCCCGGTTAACGAACTTTTTTCATTCCAGTAGTATGTTCAGGTGCCAGTACTGACCGAATTTTTTCCCATAAGGAATATTGTGAAGTAGATTAGTCCATATCAGACCCCCAAACATACACGTACAAACGCACTTACATAAATACACTTACATAATTGGTCGCATTTGGAGGTGATCGTTAAGCGGGGGTCCACTGTATATGCAAAACAACCACTGTGAAAGAATAGTGAGTAGTCACGAAAGCGCTTGGAATTTCTCTATTCTTTCACAGTGGTTGTTTTGCATATTCTGAAATCACCTGTTTACTGTGATCTTATTGCATATATATTTTTTTTTTTTTTTTTTTTTTTCAACAAGTCGGCCGTCTCCCACCGAGGCAGGGTGACCCAAAAAAGAAAGAAAATCCCCAAAAAGAAAATACTTTCATCATCATTCAACACTTTCACCACACTCACACATTATCACTGTTTTTGCAGAGGTGCTCAGAATACAACAGTCTAGAAGCATACACATATAAAGATACACAACATATATAAATAACATATAAATACCGTGACTGGAACGATACACAAATAACCCACACATAAAAGAGAGAAGCTTACGACGACGTTTCGGTCCGACTTGGACCGAAACGTCGTCGTAAGCTTCTCTCTTTTATGTGCGGGTTATTTGTGTATATATATATATATATATATATATATATATATATATATATATATACATACAGTATATATATATATATATATATATATATATATATATATATATATATATATATATATATATATATATATATATATATATATATATACAGTGGACCCCCGCATAACGATCACCTCCCAATGCGACCAATTATGTAAGTGTATTTATGTAAGTGCGTTTGTACGTGTATGTTTGGGGGTCTGAAATGGACTAATCTACTTCTCAATATTCCTTATGGGAACAAATTCGGTCAGTACTGGCACCTGAACATACTTCTGGAATGAAAAAATATCGTTAACTGGGGGTCCACTGTATATATATATATATATATATATATATATATATATATATATATATATATATATATATATATATATATATATGGGTCCCACAACTTACACCAGAAGTGAACCCCATCCTATATATATATGTGGACCCCCGGTTAACGAACTTTTTTCATTCCAGTAGTATGTTCAGAACTGACCCATAAGGAATATTGTGAAGTAGATTAGTCCTAGACCCCTATACACGTACAAACGCACTTACATAAATACACTTACATAATTGGTCGCATTTGGAGGTGATCGTTAAGCGGGGGTCCACTATATATATATATATATATATATATATATATATATATATACTGTATATATATATATATACTATATATATATATATATATATATATATATATATATATATATATATATATATATATAATATATATATACAATATATATATATATATATATATATATATATATATATATATATATATATATATATATATATATATATATATATACAGTGGACCCCCGGTTTACAATATTATTTCATTCCAGAAGTATGTTCAGGTGCCAGTACTGAACGAATTTGTTCCCATAAGGAATACTGTGAAGTAGATTCGTCCATTTCAGACCCCCAAACATACACGTACAAACGCACTTACATAATTGGTCTCATTGGGAGCTGATCGTAAAGCGGGGGTCCACTGTATATATATATATATATATATATATATATATATATATATATATATATATTATTGTACCCACAAAACAAGTGGTATTTACTAATAACAACACTGCACTAGCCAAGGAGTCAAACCCATACTGTTTTGGCCCACCTCATGGTGAGAGAAAATGCGTCCTTCGTAAGCCATACATATCATAAGAGGCAACTAAAATGCTGGGAGAAAGGGGCTAGTAACCCCTTCTCCTGCATAAATTACTAAATTTAAAAAGAGAAACTTTAGTTTTTCTTTTTGGGCCACTCTGCCTCGGTGGGATACAGCCAGTTTGTTAAAAGAAAAAGAATATCATAGGTAGTAGTGGAAGCCTGTAATTGTTTTACATGATGGTAAGATTGCTGGTATCTCTTTTTCTGTCTCATAAACAGGCAAGATTTCAGGTACATCTTGCTACTTCTATTTACACTTGGGTTACGCTACACATTCATATACTGTACAAGCATATACTATATACACACCCCTCTGGGTTTTCTTCTATTTTCTTATTAGTTCTTGTTCTTTTTTAATTCCTCTTATCTCCATGGGGAAGTGGAACAGAATTCTTCCTCCATTATCTATGTGTGTCGTAAGAGGCGACTAAAATGCCAGGAGTGAGAGGCTAGTAACCCCTTCTCCTGTATACATTACAAAATTTAAAATGAGAAACTTTCATTTTTCATTTAAGGTCACCCTGCCTCAGTGGGATATGGCCAGTTTGTTGAAAACACACACACACACACACACACACACACACATATATATATATATATATATACATATATATATATATATATATATATATATATATATATATATATATATATATATATATATATATTTACGCAGAGGTATGATAAAGCTCACGGTTCAGGGTAGCAACCAGTGAAGAGGTGGGGCCAGGAGCTTGGACTCGATCCCTGCAACCTCAAGTAGGTGAGTACACACACACACACACACACACACACACACACACACACACACACACACACACACACACACACACACACACACACACACACACACATATACAGTAGGGCCCCACTTATACGGCGGGTTAGGTTCCAGGCTGTCGCTGGAAAGCAGACATCGCCGGAAGGCAGAACGCCATTTTTTCCATGTATAAATGCGTATAAATGCCAGACAACAAGTTTACACTAAATTATACTAAGTTAGTAATAAAACTAGGCATTAAAAACACAAAAAGTAAAATACATTCAAAGTACATTCATTACTTATCTTAAAGTATTTGTAATCTTAATGTAGGGAGAGAGTTGAGTAGTACTTATTTGTAGGAAGTCAGGTGCAGGTAGCCCAGGTGTAGGTAGCCCTGGCTCCCCATCTCATACTTAATATACGACATTTAAAACATCCCAGAGAGGTAAAATACACATACAGTACACTCATTATTTACTTTAAAATATGTGTAGTCTTAATATAGGAAGAGAGGTGAGTAGTATTTATTTGTAGGAAGTCAGTGTATGTAGCCGGTAGGTGTAGCCCGCCTGGGCTACACCTACCGGCTACCTACACTGTGGCCCAGAGCCATATTATTACCATCGACATACCTTGTTCACTGAATTTAATCATTTCTAACAACTACCTTTAGATGCCAACATAAACAAAGGCAGAAATAATGAATAATTCATGCTGAAAATTGTAAACAAAAGCGAAGTGGGAGAGTGGCTGGGCCAAACGCAGATTCATACATGTTTTCTCTGATGGCTGAACAGAGAAAACGTAATGTTGTCCCTCCACCCGGCTACCACACAGCTCTACAAGTATTATTATCAGAGCACATATAAAATATGCAATAAATGCTGTACAACAAGTTTACACTAACTTATATTAAGTTAGCAATATTATTATTATTATAATCAAGGGGAAGCGCTAAACCCGTAGGATTATACAGCGCCTGGGGGGGATGTGGAAGGCATTCAGGCTTAATTCGGGGAACTGGAGCACAGATCCAATTCCCTAAATCAAGAGCCCCTCACCAACATCAAAGTTAGCAATAGAAATAGGCATTAAAAACACAATAAAAGGTAAGATACACACAGAGTACACTTATTACTTACCTTAAAATATTAATATTAATGTGTGAGAGGTGAATGGCAGGGTGTTTATTAAATAAAATCAGAATGGCACACCATCATCCTCTAACTTGGCACCTAAAGCAAGAGGCTTACAACTTCTCTTTTTATCACAGCTAACCTTAGACGCCATCGTCAATGAGAGCCAACTAGTTAACGAAAGAGTAAACGAGAGAGAGAATGAGATACAATGTAAGAACACAAACTGAACAGGTAGTGGGCGATCACTTGGTCAGGCGAAATAAATGCATATTAATATGTGTCTACTTTTAGTTCAGTTGCATACGTTTGTAAGAGTTTGTAAAACATTTACCTCAATATTTTTAATTATAATAATAATTACCTCACAATACAAACACTCTTATATTGTGTACAAGTTAGCTCAGAATAAACAAACAGCAACACACCATTTTTAGAGTGAATGAAGATAATAATAATAATAATAATAATAATAATAATAATAATAATAATAATAATATTATTATTATTATTATTATAATAAAAAGCATTAAACCCACAAGGGTCGTGAATTGCTATATATAGAGTAAAGGCATACGAAAAGAATATTTTTCTACAGTTATCCTCCAGTTTGACTAGAGAAAACGTAATTCTTCCGACACTACCTACACAGCTGCTTTGTAAACATCTCATGTTTACGTCAATTTTTATTCTTTGAGTGTATGTATCATGTTTATATGTTATGTAATGGGTTTCATATATAATTTTGAGGAAAATATCATAGATGGATTAATGAAAATGCCTATAATAATGTAAAATAAGACATTTAGTGTGCCCAAGAGTGATTATTATTATGTAGTACATGTATTGGCGTCATGAGTAGAGAGAGACTTAGCAATTTTAATGTGTACCTGCACACCAGCACAGTGTGTAAGTATATTTAGGTACAGGTACACATAAGTAAAATTATCAGAGTACATATAAAATACGCAGTAACTATGAAACACGTGAAATTTTGGAAAATTTCCTGACATAATAGATGTGGTCACGGAGAATGTAAACAAACCGGGTGGGGGCGCCATATTTGAAAGACTGCTTGCCGTATAGCAAATTTTGATCATAATTTGACATTGCCGTATTAGCAGAACGCCGTAAAGCGGGGCCCCACTGTATATATATATATACGTATATATATATATATATATATATATATATATACATGTATATATATATATATATATATATATATATATATATATATATACAGGAAGGCCCCGCTTTACGGCGTTTCACTTTACGGCGTTCCGCTAATACGGTCATTTCAAATTATGACCAAAACTCGCTATACGGCTCCCCCCACCTGACTTTCTAATACGGTCACCGCGCCCCACCTTGTTTGTTTACATTCTTCGTGAGCTCAGTAAACACTAAGTCTCTCCATTTTGTCTGAAAACTCCAAAATTTCAAATGTTTTTAAAAGTTATTTCATATTTTATATATACTCTGATAATTATACTTATGTATACCTGTACTTAAATAAACTTACATACTGTGCTGGCATGCAGGTACACATTAAAATCAGTAAGAGTGTCTTATGTCTCCAGACGTCATATTAGTAATAATAATAATCATCGAGTCTCATTTAAATGTCGTATATTACGTTAAATACACATTTTCATTAATCCATCTATGATATTTTTTCAAAATTATATAATAAACACGATACATAACATAAAAAGATGATAAATACACCCCACAATAGAATAAATAAACATAAATATGAGATGTGGTAGCAGACGACTTGCACAAGTGACGCCATATTAGAAATGCTAATAATAATAATAATAATAATCACCGAGTCTCATTAAATGTTGTATATTACGTTAATATACACATTTTCATTAATCCATCCATGATATTTTTTTCAAAATTATATAATAAACACGATACATAACATAAAAAGATGATAAATACACCCTACAATAGAATAAATAAACATAAATATGAGATGTGGTAGCCAGATAACTTGTACAAGTGATGCCAAGAATAACATTTTCTCTAATCTAACATAAGAGAAAATGTGTTACTGGGGGTAACTGTAGAAAATTATTCCTTTCGTATGTATGTAAGTTTATTCAGGTATACACAAATACAGTTACATAGATTATCATACATAACAACATATGTGTAGAGAACCTAGGATAACCCAAAAAAGTCAGAGTGACTTATTTCCATTGCCTTCACTCAGAGCATCATTTCTTCTCAAAATGATGTTACATGAGAATGGGAGTGTTCTTCTTTATTTATTCTACCGTATCAATGTAGAGACAACCTGTACACAATGTAACTTGTACACAAACCAGACGTGTACACTTCGTTTACAAAACTTACCTTCTGCCTGGTTTGTTTACATAACTCTGCGCCTGTCCTCTCTCATGCACTCATTCTTTCTCTCTCTCATTTATTCGTTTTATCTCATTTACTTACTCCTGACCCTACATTAAGACTACAAATATTTTAAGGTAAGTAATGAGTGAACTGTATATACATTTTATCGCTCTGGGATGCTTAAATGTAATAGAATATTATGTGTAGGTGGGTTGGCCTGGTATGGTAGCCCGGCTGACTACCATACATACCACACTTGATTTTTTACAATAAATACTACTCATCTCACCCTATATTTTAAGGTAAGTAATGAGTGAACTGTATATACATTTTATCACTCTGGGATGCTTAAATATCATAGAATTGTATGTGTGGGTGGGGTGGCCTGGTATGGTAGCCTGGCTGACTACCATACATACCACACTTGATTTCTTACAATAAATACTACTTGTCTCACCCTAGATTAAGACTATAAATATTTTAAGGTAAGTAATGAGTGCACTATGTGTGTATTGTACTTTTTTATTTTTTTTTGATGCCTGGTTCTATTGCTAACTTAATATATGTTAGTGTAAACTTGTTATCTAGTGTTTGTATGCATTTGTAAGTGGAAAAAAAGGGTGTTCCACTTTACGGCGGTTTCCGCTTTACGGCGGTAGCCTGGAACCTAACCAGCCGTATAAGTGGGGCCTTCCTGTACAGTGGACCCCCGCATAACGATTACCTCCAAATGCGACCAATTATATAAGTGTATTTATGTAAGTGCATTTGTACATGTATGTTTGGGGGTCTGAAATGGACTAATCTACTTCACAATATTCCTTATGGGAATAAATTCGGTCAGTACTGGCACCTGAACATACTTATTGAGTGAAAAAATATCGTTAACCGGGGGTCCACTGTATAGTATATATATATATATATATATATATATATATATATATATATATATATATATATATATATATATATACAGTGGACCCCCGCATAGCGATTTTAATCCGTGCAAGAGGGCTCATTGTTATGCGAAATGATTGGTATGCGAATGAATTTTCCCCATAAGAAATAATGGAAATCAAATTAATCCGTGCAAGACACCCAAAAGTATGAAAAAAAAATTTTTACCACATGAAATATACATTTTCCTACACACAAAGAGAAGGATACATGCACAATAGTAGAGTAGTACATGCACAATATATATTGTGCATGTACTACTCTACTAAATGAAGAATAAATGACACTTACCTTTATTGAAGATGCAGCAATGACTGATGAGACACTGTGTCCTGGGAGTGACTTTTCCTCTTGAGTACTGTAGGTCCTGTTTGGCATTTTCTTCCAGAACAGACCTTATCACACTGTGTATGCCGCTATGATTCTTAAATCTCTCAAACCAACCTTTGCTGGCTTTAAATTCACCAATATGAGCACTAGTTCCAGGCATTTTTCCCTGTTCACCTGGGTGTTAGTCGAGTGGTGTGGGTTGCATCCTGGGAGACAAGATTAAGGACCCCAATGGAAATAAGTTAGACAGTCTTCGATGACACTGACTTTTTTGGGTTATCCTGGGTGGCAAATCCTCTGGGGTTAATTGTTTCTTGGTATTCTCAATAAGCCACACCAACAACGGTGCTACAGCAGCAGCAGCAGCAGCTGACAGTGATACAGCAGCAGCAGACGATGCTACAGCAGCAGCAGACGGTACTACAGCAGCAGCAGACGGTACTACAGCAGCAGCAGATGGTACTACAGCAGCAGCAGCAGCAGCAGCTGACGGTGGTACAACAGCAGCAGCAGCTGACAGTGCTACAACAGCAGCAGACGATGCTACAGCAGTAGCAGACGATGCTACAGCAGCAGCAGCAGCTGACGGTGGTACAGCAGCAGCAGCAGCTGTACCACCAATAGTAGCGATGGTTGATTGGGGTTTATTATACAACCTGGCCAGCTCGGAGACACGCACTCCACTTTCATACTTATCAATGATCTTTTTCTTCATCTCTATAGTAATTCTCACCCTTATTGCTGTAGGGTTGGCACTAGAAGCTTTCTTGGGGCCCATGGTCACTTATTTTGCAGAGAAAATCACCAAAAACACTGTAATAATACGAAATGTTCCGATTGTATGCTTGGATGTTACCGCGGAGGCTGGCTGGTAAACAATGCCACCGGCAGCACATGTGAGGCTGGCTAAGGGCGCACATTGGATGCGTCTCGGACGAACAGCGGTGAGCGGGTTTTTGAGCGGTATGCGAGGCAAAATTTTTGCGATAAAAGCGAGCGGTATGCGGATTAAACGTTATGTGATGCCAACGGTATGCGGGGGTCCACTGTATATATATATATATATATATATATATATATATATATATATATATATATATATATATATATATTCAGGTAGTAGGTTGGTAGACAGCAACCACCCAGGGAAGTACTACCGTCCTGCCAGATGACTGTGAAACAAAAACCTGTAACTGTTTTGCATGATGGTAGGATTGCTGGTTTCTTTTTCTGTCTCATAAACACGCTAAGATAACAGGGATATCTTGCTACTCCTACTTACACTTTGGTCACACTTCACAGACACGCACATGCATATATATATATACATACATCTAGGTTTTTCTCCTTTTTCTAAATAGCTCTTGTTCTTTTTTATTTCTTCTATTGTCCATGGGGAAGTGGAAAAGAATCTTTCCTCCGTAAGCCATGCGTGTCGTATGAGGCGACTAAAATGCCGGGAGCAATGGGCTAGTAACCCCTTCTCCTGTATACAATTACTAAAAAAGAGAAGAAGAAAAACTTTATAAAACTGGGTTGCTTAAATGTGCGTGGATGTAGTGCGGATGACAAGAAACAGATGATTGCTGATGTTATGAATGAAAAGAAGTTGGATGTCCTGGCCCTAAGCGAAACAAAGCTGAAGGGGGTAGGAGAGTTTCAGTGGGGGGAAATAAATGGGATTAAATCTGGAGTATCTGAGAGAGTTAGAGCAAAGGAAGGGGTAGCAGTAATGTTAAATGATCAGTTATGGAAGGAGAAAAGAGAATATGAATGTGTAAATTCAAGAATTATGTGGATTAAAGTAAAGGTTGGATGCGAGAAGTGGGTCATAATAAGCGTGTATGCACCTGGAGAAGAGAGGAATGCAGAGGAGAGAGAGAGATTTTGGGAGATGTTAAGTGAATGTATAGGAGCCTTTGAACCAAGTGAGAGAGTAATTGTGGTAGGGGACTTGAATGCTAAAGTAGGAGAAACTTTTAGAGAGGGTGTGGTAGGTAAGTTTGGGGTGCCAGGTGTAAATGATAATGGGAGCCCTTTGATTGAACTTTGTATAGAAAGGGGTTTAGTTATAGGTAATACATATTTTAAGAAAAAGAGGATAAATAAGTATACACGATATGATGTAGGGCGAAATGACAGTAGTTTGTTGGATTATGTATTGGTAGATAAAAGACTGTTGAGTAGACTTCAGGATGTACATGTTTATAGAGGGGCCACAGATATATCAGATCACTTTCTAGTTGTAGCTACACTGAGAGTAAAAGGTAGATGGGATACAAGGAGAATAGAAGCATCAGGGAAGAGAGAGGTGAAGGTTTATAAACTAAAAGAGGAGGCAGTTAGGGTAAGATATAAACAGCTATTGGAGGATAGATGGGCTAATGAGAGCATAGGCAATGGGGTCGAAGAGGTATGGGGTAGGTTTAAAAATGTAGTGTTAGAGTGTTCAGCAGAAGTTTGTGGTTACAGGAAAGTGGGTGCAGGAGGGAAGAGGAGCGATTGGTGGAATGATGATGTAAAGAGAGTAGTAAGGGAGAAAAAGTTAGCATATGAGAAGTTTTTACAAAGTAGAAGTGATGCAAGGAGGGAAGAGTATATGGAGAAAAAGAGAGAAGTTAAGAGAGTGGTGAAGCAATGTAAAAAGAGAGCAAATGAGAGAGTGGGTGAGATGTTATCAACAAATTTTGTTGAAAATAAGAAAAAGTTTTGGAGTGAGATTAACAAGTTAAGAAAGCCTAGAGAACAAATGGATTTGTCAGTTAAAAATAGGAGAGGAGAGTTATTAAATGGAGAGTTAGAGGTATTGGGAAGATGGAGGGAATATTTTGAGGAATTGTTAAATGTTGATGAAGATAGGGAAGCTGTGATTTCGTGTATAGGGCAAGGAGGAATAACATCTTGTAGGAGTGAGGAAGAGCCAGTTGTGAGTGTGGGGGAAGTTCGTGAGGCAGTAGGTAAAATGAAAGGGGGTAAGGCAGCCGGGATTGATGGGATAAAGATAGAAATGTTAAAAGCAGGTGGGGATATAGTTTTGGAGTGGTTGGTGCAATTATTTAATAAATGTATGGAAGAGGGTAAGGTACCTAGGGATTGGCAGAGAGCATGCATAGTTCCTTTGTATAAAGGCAAAGGGGATAAAAGAGAGTGCAAAAATTATAGGGGGATAAGTCTGTTGAGTGTACCTGGTAAAGTGTATGGTAGAGTTATAATTGAAAGAATTAAGAGTAAGACGGAGAATAGGATAGCAGATGAACAAGGAGGCTTTAGGAAAGGTAGGGGGTGTGTGGACCAGGTGTTTACAGTGAAACATATAAGTGAACAGTATTTAGATAAGGCTAAAGAGGTCTTTGTGGCATTTATGGATTTGGAAAAGGCGTATGACAGGGTGGATAGGGGGGCAATGTGGCAGATGTTGCAAGTGTATGGTGTAGGAGGTAGGTTACTGAAAGCAGTGAAGAGTTTTTACGAGGATAGTGAGGCTCAAGTTAGAGTATGTAGGAAAGAGGGAAATTTTTTCCCAGTAAAAGTAGGCCTTAGACAAGGATGTGTGATGTCACCGTGGTTGTTTAATATATTTATAGATGGGGTTGTAAGAGAAGTAAATGCGAGGGTCTTGGCAAGAGGCGTGGAGTTAAAAGATAAAGAATCACACACAAAGTGGGAGTTGTCACAGCTGCTCTTTGCTGATGACACTGTGCTCTTGGGAGATTCTGAAGAGAAGTTGCAGAGATTGGTGGATGAATTTGGTAGGGTGTGCAAAAGAAGAAAATTAAAGGTGAATACAGGAAAGAGTAAGGTTATGAGGATAACAAAAAGATTAGGTGATGAAAGATTGAATATCAGATTGGAGGGAGAGAGTATGGAGGAGGTGAACGTATTCAGATATTTGGGAGTGGACGTGTCAGCGGATGGGTCTATGAAAGATGAGGTGAATCATAGAATTGATGAGGGAAAAAGAGTGAGTGGTGCACTTAGGAGTCTGTGGAGACAAAGAACTTTGTCCTTGGAGGCAAAGAGGGGAATGTATGAGAGTATAGTTTTACCAACGCTCTTATATGGGTGTGAAGCGTGGGTGATGAATGTTGCAGCGAGGAGAAGGCTGGAGGCAGTGGAGATGTCATGTCTGAGGGCAATGTGTGGTGTGAATATAATGCAGAGAATTCGTAGTTTGGAAGTTAGGAGGAGGTGCGGGATTACCAAAACTGTTGTCCAGAGGGCTGAGGAAGGGTTGTTGAGGTGGTTCGGACATGTAGAGAGAATGGAGCGAAACAGAATGACTTCAAGAGTGTATCAGTCTGTAGTGGAAGGAAGGCGGGGTAGGGGTCGGCCTAGGAAGGGTTGGAGGGAGGGGGTAAAGGAGGTTTTGTGTGCGAGGGGCTTGGACTTCCAGCAGGCATGCGTGAGCGTGTTTGATAGGAGTGAATGGAGACAAATGGTTTTTAATACTTGACGTGCTGTTGGAGTGTGAGCAAAGTAACATTTATGAAGGGGTTCAGGGAAACCGGCAGGCCGGACTTGAGTCCTGGAGATGGGAAGTACAGTGCCTGCACTCTGAAGGAGGGGTGTTAATGTTGCAGTTTAAAAACTGTAGTGTAAAGCACCCTTCTGGCAAGACAGTGATGGAGTGAATGATGGTGAAAGTTTTTCTTTTTCGGGCCACCCTGCCTTGGTGGGAATCGGCCAGTGTGATAATAAAAAAAAAATAAAAAAATATATATATAAATATATAATATACATATATATATATATATTATATTTTATATATATATATATATATATATATATATATATATATATACAGTGGACCCCCGCATAACGGACGCCTTGCATAACGGACAATCCGCATAGCGGACGCTTTGATCGCTAAAATTTTGCCCCGCATAGCACCCAAAAACCCGCTCAGCGGCCTTCGTCCGAGACGCGTCCAATGTGCGGCCTGAGCCAGCCTCATATGTTCCGCCGGTGGCATTGTTTACCAGCCAGCCTCCGCGGTAACATTCAAGCATACAATCGGAATATTTCGTATTATTACAGTGTTTTCGGTGCTGTTTCTGGAAAATAAGTGACCATGGGCCCCAAGAAAGCTTCTAGTTCCAACCCTACAGCAATAAGGGTTAGAATTCCTATAGAAATGAAGAAAGAGATCATTGATAAGTATGAAAGTGGAGTGCGTATCACCGACCTGGTCAGGTTGTACAAGAAACCCAAATCAACCATCTCTTCTATTGTGGCCAAGAAAACGGCAATCAAGGAAGCTGTTCTTGCCAAAGGTTTAACTGTGTTTTCGAAACAAAGATCGCAAGTGATGGAAGATGTTGAGAGACTCTTATTGGTGTGGATAAATGAAAAACAGCTAGCAGGAGATAGCGTCTCTCAAGCGATCATATGTGAAAAGGCTAGGAAGTTGCATGAGGATTTAATTAAAAAAATGCCTGCAACTAGTGATGATGTGAGTGAATTTAAGGCCAGCAAAGGTTGGTTTGAGAGATTTAAGAAGCGTAGTGGCATCCATAGTGTGATAAGGCATGGTGAGGCTGCCAGTTCGGACCACAAAGCGGCTGAAAAATATGTGCAGGAATTCAAGGAGTACATAGAAACTGAAGGACTGAAACCTGAACAAGTGTTTAATTGTGATGAAACAGGCCTGTTCTGGAAGAAAATGCCAAGCAGGACCTACATTACTCAGGAGGAAAAGGCACTCCCAGGACATAAGCCTATGAAAGACAGGCTTACTCTTCTCATGTGTACCAATGCTACTGGTGATTGCAAAGTGAAGCCTTTATTAGTGTATCACTCTGAAACTCCCAGAGCGTTCAGGCAAAAGAATGTCCTCAAGGATAATTTGTGTGTGCTGTGGAGGGCAAACAGTAAGGCATGAGTCACTAGGGAATTTTTCTATAACTGGTTACACCATGCATTTGCCCCCAATGTGAAAGATTACCTAACTGAAAAGAAATTAGAACTTAAGTGCCTCCTGGTGTTAGACAATGCCCCTGGTCATCCTACAGACGTGGCAGAGCGACTTTATGGGGACATGAGCTTCATTAAGGTGAAGTTTTTGCCTCCTAATACCACTCCTCTCCTGCAGCCCATGGACCAGCAGGTCATTTCCAACTTCAAGAAACTGTACACAAAAGCTCTGTTTCAAAAGTGCTTTGAAGTGACCACAGACACTCGATTGACTCTAAAAGAGTTTTGGAAGGATCACTTTAATATCCTCAATTGTGTAAACCTTATAGGTAAGGCTTGGGAGGGAGTGACTAAGAGAACCTTGAACTCTGCTTGGAAGAAACTGTGGCCAGAATGTGTAGACAAAAGGGATTTTGAAGGGTTTGAGGCTAACCCTGAGAGGAGTATACCAGTTGAGGAATCAATTGTGGCATTGGGGAAGTCCTTGGGGTTGGAGGTTAGTGGGGATGATGTGGAAGAGTTGGTGGAGGAGGACAATGAAGAACTAACCACTGATGAGCTGATAGATCAACTTCAAGAGCAAGAGGCCAGACCTGCGGAAACTGGTTCAAAGGAGGGGAGAGAGAAATTGAAGGAATTGCCTACTTCAAAGATTAAGGAAATGTGTGCAAAATGGCTTGAAGTGCAAACCTTTTTTGATGAAAATCACCCTCACACAGCTATTGCAAGCCGTGCTGGTGACTGTTACAATGACAATGTTGTGAACCACTTTAGACAAATCATAAAGGAACGAGAGGTACAGGCCACTATGGACAGATATGTTGTGCGAAAGAAGTCCAGTGACTCTGAAGCTGGTCCTAGTGGCATTAAAAGAAGAAGGGAAGTAACCCCAGAAAAGGACTTGCCTCCTCAAGTCTTAATGGAAGGGGATTCCCCTTCTAAACACTAACACTCTCTCTCCCCTCCTCCCATCCCATCAATCATCACCAGATCTTCAATAAAAGTAAGTGTCATGTAATTGTGCATGCCTTTTTCAGTTTGTGTGTACTAAAATTAACATTTTTTTGTGGTAAAAAAAATTTTTTTTCATACTTTTGGGTGTCTTGCACGGATTAATTTTATTTCCATTATTTCTTATGGGGAAAATTCATTCACATAGCGAACATTTCGCATAACAGCCAGCCCTCTTGCACGGATTAAGGTCGCTATGCGGGGGTCCACTGCATATATATATATATATATATATATATATATATATATATATATATATATATATATATATATATATATATATATATATATATATATATATATATATGCATATGCAAAAAACCACTGTGAAAGAATAAAGAAATTCCAAGCGCTTTCGTGACTACTCACATTATCAAGGAACAATGAAAGTAATGCATCAGAGGCAGGCATATAAAGGGTCTAGCCCACACCTCACTATCACATCCCACAAAGCAACACCTGACGAGCGACTCATAAGAAAGGGAACACTGCAGCAGGCCCGCTGGCCCAACTAGACAGGTCCTTCACACAACCCACCAACAAACTATTCTACCCAAGAATTAAGAATTTTAAAATTTATTATTTGTCCAATGTATTATTAAATTCTTCCCAAATTCTATTAATTATAAATGGATCTAATTTATATAAACCAAAGGAAATATTCATATTATTGTCAAAACTGCTTTTTATGGAACAAGATTCAACTATATTCCTGTCGACCATGGACTTGCTTGATACAACTTTCTCAACTTTTTGAAAATTAATTGGATGGTTATAATCTCTCACATGAATAAATAGAGCATTGGAATCTTGTCCAGTTCTAATGCTATATTTATGTTGTTTTAATTTTAGTTCGAGATTTTTACCAGTTTGACCATAATAAACTTTATCACAAATTTTACAAGGAATCTTATAAACACATTCATCAGCATTTTGGGGGAATTCTTTATCAAAAGTTTTTTTTACTGTATCAAGATTTTTAAATACAACTTTGAGATTAAAAGTCTTAAGAAGAGAAGGCATATCAACCAAGTTTTCATGGTATGGGGGAACCAACATATTTTTAGTTGAATAAGGCTGGTTGTCCCTTTTTGGATTGTAAAAAGTATTTCTGTTGAGTTTGAAGAAAATAACTCATTGCCTTTTCTAGATGTTTTAATTATTAAGGGTAATAATGAATTCAAATTTAAAATTTACAGAAAACCAACAAATAACTGTTCCTATGTCCACTATTATTCTTCCCATCAAGATAAAGTTAAACTGTCTGTTTTCTCATCAATGTTTTTGAGAGCTTTACATATTTGTAGTCCAGAGTTCATAGATGAGGAAATATCCAAAATTTATGAAATAGGTAATGATTTGAAATATCCAAGAAATGTAATTGATAAATCTTTTAAAATTGCTAGAAATACTTTTTACAATCCAAAAAGGGACAACCAGCCTTATTCAACTAAAAATATGTTGGTTCTCCCTTACCATGAAAACTTGGTTGATATGCCTTCTCTTCTTAAGACTTTTAATATCAAAGTTGTATTTAAAAATCTTGATACAGTAAAAAAAACTTTTGATAAAGAATTCCCCCCAAAATGCTGACGGACGTGTCTATAAGATTCCTTGTAAAATTTGCAATAAAGTTTATTACGGTCAAACTGGTAAAAATCTCGAACTAAGATTAAAACAACATAAATATAGCATTAGAACTGGACAAGATTCCAATGCTCTGTTTATTCATGTGAGAGATTATAACCATCCAATTGATTTTCAAAAAGTTGAGAAAGTTGTATCAAGCAAGTCCATGGTCAACAGGAATATAATTGAATATTGTTTCATAAAAAGCAGTTTTGACAATAATATGAGTATTTCCTTTGGTTTATATAAATTAGATCCATTTATAATTAATAGAATTTGGGAAGAATTTAATAATACATTGGACAAATAATAAATTTTAAAATTCTTAATTCTTGGGTAGAATAGTTTGTTGGTGGGTTGTGTGAAGGACCTGTCTAGTTGGGCCAGCGGGCCTGCTGCAGTGTTCCCTTTCTTATGAGTCGCTCGTCAGGTGTTGCTTTGTTGTGGGATGTGATAGTGAGGTGTGGGCTAGACCCTTTATATGCCTTCCTTTGATGCATTACTTTCATTGTTCCTTGATAATGTGAGTAGTCACAAAAGCGCTTGGAATTTCTCTACTCTTTCACAGTGGTTGTTTTGCATATTCTGAAATCACCTGTTTACTGTGATCTTATATATATATATATATATATATATATATATATATATATATATATATATATATATATATATATATATATAAATGAATTTTAATTTCCATTGTTTGTAATTATTTTATTTCCTTGTAGCTTTTCGTTCATTACTTTACTTGTCAGTTTGCAGAGAAAGCCTCTCTGGAGTCACCATTTATGTAATACTGGGATATTTGTTCCTACATGTGCATATGCATGTGCTAACAATTCATGTGCACCTCCTTCCCCTATCAAAAAAATGAGCTATTTATTGCCAGGTACCTTATTTGTTTTTCTTCAAAAAATTATGAGAAAATGTTTTTTCTTGTTTGTTATTCAAACAACTATCATGACAAACTTGACCAAGAATCGAAAAATGCTTATAGTGCCTGCCTTCATTCCTAGAAGTAAATTGCTTAGATAATTCAAGTGGGCTATTTTGAATGAGCCATCAAATTATTTATTTTCTCTCTAAAAATCCATGAACAATTACAAATTCATCATATATGTGAACATTATTCAAGAATAATAAAATTTGTTCACATTTTGTGTAGCTCATTATTCCTTTGGATTACAGCTGCTCTTCCATGGGATGTGCCTTGATAGCAGTGAAGGGCTTTTGATCAAGGAATGGGAACTACCATCATCCATGAATCATTCCTGATTACTTGCCATTCCCCATGGATTTAGTTCTTGCCCAGGAATGAAAGTATAATGCATTATATGTAAAATATAAATGCATTTTCCTTCCTCTTTGGCCTCCACCCCTCTTCCTGCAGCTGTGATACACAATGGATAAAGATACAGTAGATCAGTGACTGCCTAGTGATCTCTTATATGACATTGAACATTATCCAGTGGTCCTGCTCGATCCTGCACCTAAACATTCTATATAATGACAAAGAAATGTGCATCAAAAAAGGGACCATAAAAATTTATGTAATCATGCAGTGTGGTTGAAAACTCAGCCACCATTCTCTCCCTGAGGGGTGCCAGATAAGCAGTGATTTGCTGTAATAAATAATAAAATTAACATTAGCCACAACCATCTTTATCTCTCTCTTTTATTACTTTTATATATAATTATTTCCCAAGACAATTGTGTTGTGGTTGCCTACATGGCAGCCAATATTAGAAAAATAATAAATATCTACTTCATGGATGCATTTTGGTAGACAACTGTCTACTTTGTGGCGCAGCCCTTCACACATGAACTGAATTCACCGTATATCTCATATTTGTCCGAGTGTGAGTCCATGGAGGATAATGTTTGTTATTTTAGAGGTTGTTATGATATGTCATTTTTAATTTCTTCATGGTTTTTGTTAGCTCCATAAAATTACAATACTTGTATCAAGTGCAACAAATTAATACAATTTCATAACCATCCAACTGAAATGTTACTAAGCAACCATAGTGTTACCTTGAGCAAATAAAGTTCACTTCTGTGTCTCAAATTCTGTTTTCACAAATTCGGAGATCAGAATTTAGCAGTTATTGGTCACTAAACACTTTCAAGGATGAAGAGGTAGCAGGTCAATACTTTCTTATTTGAGAGTGTAAACACTTGCAGATTATTATTATAATCAAACAGAAGCATTAAACTGACTATGATGATACAGCTCTGCTAAAAAACACTTGCAGACGACTGCAGTAAACTTGATAATACCAGTACCCAAGGTATTTCTCACAAGAAAATTAACGTTTTAAAATTTGATTATAAATTACCAAATGAGTCTGGGATCCTGCATTTGTGAGTCAACTTAGCCTTGACTTTCCTTTACACAAGTTCATTTTCTCATAAGTCACTGCTCAATTTTCCCCATAATAATCTTGTCAAGGAAACATGACATCCTAAGTTTCAATATTAAAAAGTTGTTAACTTAATTGGGCACTTTACATTTATCTGTAATAAATAAATAAAATTATACAAAAGAAACCCTTTTATTACTTAGCCCATTACAGTAAAAATATTTTATAAGCCTATTCGCATAGTTGTCCACACCAGCATGAAGATAATTAGTCAGACAAACACATAAATACCAATTAGCTGGGGATAAAAAAAAAATAAAATAATGTAAATTACAATTACCATATTCATATGGATAAAAATTAGCTTGAGATGTAAAAAGAGATTAAATGTAATTACACAATATAAGATGAAATTTCAGCAAGAAACTGATCTAATATGGTGGACCAAGGGACACTATTCCTGGAGGCTCTGTCAAAATAGCATGAAGTGACTGAGAAAGATTATGCTTCAATACATGTCGTTTTAATACATCCTTGCGAGCAAAGGCCTTAGAACAAACTTGGCAAGTGTATGGCCTATAATTAGCTTGTGATGCAAGGTGACGCTGAAGATTGGAACGGTTACTAAAAGACTTGTCACAACATCGACATCGAAGACTAAATCGTAGAGGCTCACAGTCCATCTGTAAAGAGTAATAAAATAAGGATTAGCACACTGAATTTTAAAATACTGTAACAAGTTTCAGGGTGGTTATTTTATTTTGTTGAATGCCTTACTTCACTTGGATGTAACCTCACATAGCATCTTTTCCAAACATATTGTGTTTCCTAAGATGTGCAAAGACAACGCTTGAAGCATTTATCAGTGGATCCCATGTGCTTGTTTGGCTAAAATATAAAAGCTGTGAGTATCACTTGCCTTGAAACACAACACTATGTCGAAAGAACAAAGACTGCTCTAGCAAACTTGCAAAGATGAGGCTGTGTCCAGGTTGCTACTCAATCAGCCACTATTCACAGCTGCCAGTGCTTAAGCAGAAAGAGGTTTAATGATTTTATGGATTTTTTGTTATTTCATAGGATGACATGAGACTCCATTTCTCTGTGATTATCTTACCAGACATGCTTCTGTCTCAAGTCTCAAACATCTCAGACATCCTCAAGTCTCAAACACTTTCACTGATGATCATTATTAAATAAATACAAAGTGTTATGGGAGCAAGGGGCTAGTAACCCCTTCTCCTATATAAATTACTAAATGTAAAAAAAAAGAAAAACTTTATGAGGGTTACTTTTTTCAAGTCACCCTGCCTTGGTGGGGGATGACTTGGTAAGTTTAAGAAAACAAAATGTCATAAGAACAGAAGAATGGAGGAACACTGCAGAAGGCCTACTGGCCCATACAAGGCAAGTCCTTATCAAAACCACCCCTACCCAAGAATTTACTCCCGTACCCAATGACACCAATTAAACCCAGCCTCTCCCACTCATATATTTGTCCAATCTCTTTTTAAAGCTACCCATTTGTCATGGCAGAGTGTATTCTCTCTCATACAGTAAAAACAGGTCTTCTTTATTTATATGCACAATAAAAGACCATTTCCACTGAAATGTCCAGTAATAGTAGCCATTCTGTGCTGATAAGAGATGGATAATGTAATGAGTGCAGTTCACTTCTAAAATATAGAGGAAAGACTGACAGCAATGAGAGCAAGGAGTCTCTTGTAAACTATTTTGTAACTTTTCCCTATGCCATTATGTAACACTAATTACTGAATACATAAAATACAGCAGCAAAATTAGAGAGATGGTAGAGACAAGTGGAGGGAATAAAATTGGCAGAAAGAGATAAGGTGATGAATTACAATTAATGTAGGCAAATTTATGTCAAATACTAATATAGCATAGTTTTACCAATGCTCTTATATGGGTGTGAAGCATGGGTGATGAATGTTGCAGTGAGGAGAAGGCTGGAGGCAGTGGAGATGTCATGTCTGAGGGCAATGTGTGGTGTGAATATAATGCAGAGAATTTGTAGTTTTGAAGTTAGGAGGTGCGGGATTACCAAAACTGTTGTCCAGAGGGCTGAGGAAGGGTTGTTGAGGTGGTTTGGACATGTAGAGAGAATGGAGCGAAACAGAGTGACTTCAAGAGTGTATCAGTCTGTAGTGGAAGGAAGGCGGGGTAGGGGTCGGCCTAGGAAAGGTTGGAGGGAGGGGGTAAAGGAGGTTTTGTGTGCGAGGGGTTTGGACTTCCAGCAGGCATGCGTGAGCGTGTTTGATAGGAGTGAATGGAGACAAATGGTTTTTAATACTTGACGTGCTGTTGGAGTGTGAGCAAAGTAACATTTATGAAGGGGTTCAGGGAAACCGGCAGGCCGGACTTGAGTCCTGGAGATGGGAAGTACAGTGTCTGCACTCTGAAGGAGGGGTGTTAATGTTGCAGTTTAAAAACTGTAGTGTAAAGCACCCTTCTGGCAAGACAGTGATGGAGTGAATGATAGTGAAAGTTGTTCTTTTTCGGGCCACCTTGCCTTGGTGGGAATCGGCCAGTGTGATAATAAAAAAAAAAAAAAAAAAAAACTAATATTAATAATTTGTTTATTCTTGAGCCCTTGTTCTTTTGTGAAAATCACAAGTGCTTTCACACCAGGCCATAAATACAACAACAACAATAATAAAGAAAAAATGCTAAAGTTTATATTCAAAAGTGACAGTATGATCATCAGAATTGAAAGCTCTAGAAAAGCGATGTGCTTTCATCTGAGACTTGACAGAATGAACAGATTCCTGGCAACCTGTTGAACAATCTAGGAGCTACATTAAAAAATGGCTCTTTCTGCACATGATTTCTTCCCAACAGCACAAGGATCAATTAGTCTCAAAAAGGGTTCATGGCAATTCACAGAATCATTCCCAAGCCTAATGTACAAGGTAAGAGGATATCAGTAAGTTTGTTAATGTTAATAAACAGAGTAGCTCATACAAGTAAGGAGCAAAAATACCAGTCTAGCTGCATGACAGTACAGATTGAAGTCTTTTAGCAAGTAGTTAGGCATACCCACAGACAAACAATCCAAGCATGCAAGAGCTGTTTTTGATAATGTCAACAGAATGAGGACAGCCAAAAGCCCAATTATGGTTTGGTGCAAAACAACTTGTTGGTGAATAATAAGTCAGAACAACACTCACACAGCTAGCAAATTCCCAAGAACAGCATTACCCTGGAAAATAGTCTAAGAATGGCAACTGCGTATGATAAATGAACAGGTCCTGAACTGCAAAATACCCTAAATAACTGACAAAGCAGCTGAGTCTGCTTGTTTGTTGTTCTAAATATCAATGTGTCCAGGGACCCTTCAAAAGACAACTTCTTTGCCTTTACTAGAAATGCTACATAACCAAAGTTGTATACAAAGGACAATGGAATGAGAGGAGTTGAATTTCTAGAATGGGTTGGGTTTGAATCCATGGTGTATGATGTGGCACTATACAGGAGGGCCCCACTTATCCAGCAGGTTAGGTTCCGGGCTACGGCTTTAAAGCGAAAATGGCTGTAGAGTGAATCACAGTATTTTTCACTTTGAAATGCACATAAAAGTTTGGTAAGAAAAATGATGTATAATAAAAATTTACTCCTCTCAAAATCACTAGTATTAAGTAGTCTGTAAGCATTATGTTTAATCTGCTCAATATGCCCTGGCATGATAGTGGCTTTGTACTTAACAAATCAAAATTGTAATCACACATTGTAAACATTGCAAAGAAATAAAATCTTTATCTTTTATCTTTATAACATGTTTACACTATCATATATTAAGTGAGCAATATAGCTAGACTTTAAAAATACATATACATTACACATGTTACTTACCTTAAAATATTTTCATCCTTAGCTTATAGTGAGTGGTGAATATATTTATTGTAAGAAGTCTGAATAAATGAAGAATGGGTATAACTGAAACCCGCTGTATTAGTGAAATGCTGTAAAGCAAATCAATGTAAAGCGGGCCCTGCCTGCATTATTTTTTCATGGGGAAGTGCCAAACTTGTATAGGTCATACAGTACTTGTAGAATAGAAGGCAATGAGGCCTGATCCAAGGAAGGGGAAACCAACTAACATTCCTTGAATCAAGGCAGTCTTACCTTGAAGGGTATTAGCTCTATAGTACTGTAACTAGTATCGGCTCTTGCTTGATTGTTTTGGATACCTGGAGTTTACCTGGAGAGAGCTCTGGGTCAATGCCCCCATGGCCCAGTCTGTGACCAGGCCTCCTGGTGGATCAGAACCTGATCAACCAGGTTGTTACTGCTGGCTGCACTCAATCCAACGTACGAGCCACAGCCCGGCTGGTCAGGTACCAACTTTAAGTGCTTGTCCAGTGCCTGCTTGAAGACAGCCAGGGGTCTATTGGTAATCCCCCTTATGTATGCTGGGAGGCAGTTGAACAGTCTCGGACCCCTGACACTTATTGTATTGTCTCTTAAAGTGCTAGTGACACCCCTGCTTTTCAATGGGGGGATGTTGCATTGTCTGCTGAGTCTTTTGCTTTCGTTGTGAGTGATTTTCGTGTGCAAGTTCAGTACTAGTCCCTCTAGGATTTTCCAGGTGTATATAATCATGTATCTCTCCCACCTGCGTTCCAGGGAGTACAGGTTCAGGAACTTCAAGCGCTCTCAGTAATTGAGGTGTTTTATCTCCGTTATGCTCGCCGTGAAGGTTCTCTGTACATTTTCTAGGTCAGCAATTTCACCTGCCTTGAAAGGTGCTGTTAGTGTGCAGCAACATTCCAGCCTAGATAGAACAAGCGACCTGAAGAGTGTCATCATGGGCTTAGCATCCCTAGTTCTGAAGGTTCTCATTATCCATCCTGTCATTTTTCTAGCAGATGCGATTGATACAATGTTATGGTCCTTGAAGGTGAGATTCTCCAACATGATCACTCCCAAGTCTTTGACGTTAGTTTTTCACTCTATTTTGTGGAAGGAATTTGTTTTGTACTCTGATGAAGTTTTAATTTCCTCATGTTTACCATATTGGAGTAATTGAAATTTCTCATCGTTGAACTTCATATTGTTTTCTGCAGCCCACTGAAAGATTTAAATCGGTTGATGTCCACCCGGAGTCTTGCAGTGTCTGCAATGAAAGATACTGTCATGCAGTTTCAGGTGTCATCTGCAAAGGAAGACACGGTGCTGTGGCTGACATCCATGTCTATGTCAGATATGAGGATGAGAAACAAGATGGGAGCGAGTACTGTGCCTTGTGGAACAGAGCTTTTCACCTTAGCCGCCTCAGACTTTACTCTGTTGACTGCTACTCTTTGTGTTCTGTTAGTGAGGAAATTATAGATCCATCTACCAACTTTTCCTGTTATTCCTTTAGCACGCATTTTGTGCGCTATTACGCCATGGTCACACTTGTTGAAGGCTTTTGCAAAGTCTGTATATATTACATCTGCATTCTTTTTGTCTTCTATTGCATCTAGGACCTTGTCGTTGTGATCCGGTAGTTGAGACAGACAGAAGCGACCTGCTCTAAACCCATGTTGCCCTGGGTTGTGTAATTGATGGGTATCTAGATGGGTGGCGATCTTGCTTCTTAGGACCCTTTCAAAGATTTTTATTATATGGGATGTTAGTGCTATCGGTCTGTAGTTCTTTGCTATTGCTTTACTGCCACCTTTGTGGAGTGGGGCTATGTCTGTTGTTTTTAGTATCTGTGCAAAGTCTTTTGAACTATTCAGTGATGTTGCTGTTTCCTTGTTATAACGTTGTGGAGCACACACTAAGTGCATATAGAAACAATCACAAGACTCTGCTTCTCTTAATCAGATCAGAAAGATAACAATTTACTAAGGTGTCCCATAGCTCGATTGCTAGCGCACTCAGCTCATACACTGAGGTCTGGAGTTTGAATCTCCTCTGGTACAGCTGGAAAACATTAGGGACATGTTTCCATAAGACACCTACTGTCCCTGTTCACCCATCAGTAATAATGGGTACCTGGGTGTTAGTCAACTGGAGTGGGTCACATCCTGGGACAAAACTGAGTTAATTTTCCCGAAATGCTCTGCATAACAAGCAGCTTTCTATATAGTAGCATGTCATTGATGTCAGCTAGGCCTGCATACCTTGCACATGTACTTGTACCAAATAAAGACATTATATTATTAATATTAAGTTTTGCTTCATGTAATGCAAACTGCATTAAGGCTTCTAAGCAAAATATGTTCAAGCCAAACCCTTTTAGACTATGCAGTAATATTACTGTATAAGAGGCCAAGATGCCTGATTTGGGACCAGATGATGAACTTTGCAATCTGAAGCTGCAGGTAGGTACAGTAATTGAGTGAAATTCTCTCACAGAAAATATAACTAAATTGGCTGAGTTAACTAAATAAATATGAACTTAAATTATGTACTGTATTAGGATTAAGTCTCAATTTTTCCCTCAGACTTCTGAAAAAAAACAAAAAAACTGATCTAGATCATAAAGCTTGGTAAATTTATGTCAAGCAAGAATTTGAACATGGGATTACTCTACTTAACATAATTATAAAAGATGCTCTATATAACATTTATAAGACATTAAAAACTGATTCAGTAATAAATATATGTTGCCACAACAGTAAAACACAGTAAATATATGTCCAATTAAAAGTCAACAAGTTGCCACAACAGTAAAACACAGTAAATATATGTCCAATTAAAAGTCAACAAGGATTTCATAACAGAATCTCACAAAAAGTTAAACTCCAATAGTGAGTCACAAGGCTAGTGAGAACCAGATGTCATAATTTTTACATTGAAATTACCTTTTCTCTCCCTAACTTAGATAATGTGACTAGACTAGGAACTATAATACATGCTATATTTTGTCAATTCGTAAAGGTGAATCATATTCACCTAATCAAATGTCTGAATAACATAAATTTGATTGAATAATATAAGGCAGTGGTTCTCAGTGGAATCCACCTAGACTCTCAGGGAAGGAATTTCAAATTGAAGGGAGGACCTGGGGAGGGAGGTGGTTATATAATCACACAAACTTTCCTGTGGATGCAACATGTGGGTATAGGTCTCTGTCCTTGAAAACTGTGCCAAACGTTTGCTATCATCTGGCGAGCATGAAGTCAGTCACACTCAGCTAATGCCTCCCTCATGTCTAGTGTGCCCAGAGGTAAACAATCTTGTGCTTTCTTGTCATTTCTTTAGGTTTAATGCCAGCTTTGGTAGTTTACCATACAGATATGTTCAGCATTACGTAATCTAGAAGGTGATATAGTGTTATTAGTCTAACACACCATAAAAAGCTGATAAATTGCTAATATCTAAGTTTTCTAGTAAGTGTGTGTATTATACTGCCATAGTGGAAGAATCTTTTGGTAAACATACGATCATGGATGTACATACCATTTTTCATGGTTGTGGGTGATTTTATGGATATTATGGTAGCCATTGATATTCATACATGTCTCATATCCACATATAGCTAGTTGTGGGCCACTGTATTGTTTCTGAGTGTGATATATGATTATCTTTTAGATCAGCTGTATAATGATGTAAATAATTTACTGTTTCCTAATTATTTAAAGATGGGGAGGATTTGGAAGAGGGAGGAATGTGAGGTGGGACATAATTAGGCTAAAGGAAAAAACAGGTTAACGGTGCCATTTATTTATGAATTACAGACAATTGGCATCATTTATAAGAAATCCTGATAATCAGGCTCATGATATTAACTCTAATATACAAACTTAAGCCAATTAAACACAGGTGCAACAAAAATATAAATCTATAATGTGTGCAAACTTACATTAACGGAAATGTGTGGAAAACTGTAAAAAGTTTATTACTTGTACATCTATTCAATACTGTTGTGGCCTAAATTAATATCCTTATCAAGAAGTACAATACAGTTTTTAACTTAATGGTAAGAAGACATACACAATATTTTTGAAGAGCAGCTGTGAGCTTTATAAGGAACTCAAGGAAATTTAATGCATATATGAATGTACTTATGAAAGAAAACATTTAGAATAAATTACTATTGTAAATAGACGAGAACCTGCAGTGAGAACTGAGGGGGAAGGGGTTCTGTGGTGCAAATATACTGTACGTACTGCACACTCAGACATGGTCATAGTAAACACATAAATAATGATGAAAACATAACTGATGAGTCTAAGTTGATGGGAGAGATTTTCATGAATTATGAAGTAGCTTATCATTGTTAAGAGAAATGATGTGAGATATAGTGACAATGCATGAGTCACTGGCTTTGGTGTACATGAAGGTAAGACAAAATTATGACCTTTGAACAGTGATTCCAAGTACAGCATGTACAATACTGAGTATCAAAGTCATAGTATGTAAATCAGAATATACTGTACTGTACTTCATAAAGAGGGAGGAGGAAGAAGTGGACCTAAGTGGAGGTGAGCATGGAGTGCTTCACAGCGCGCCTGATGGTACTTAAACTGGTCCCTTCGGTGGAAGGTTTTGCCGCAGGCAGAACATCGTAGGCGATGAGCAGTGGGCAGGTGGCCCTGGCAGTGACGAATCATGGACTCTGGGTAGGAGAAGGTCTTGCGGCAGAGAGGGCATACCGTGTCCGAGCCACACACCATGCGGGCCACACGACGCGGAGACACCCCCTGGGCCAACAGAGTCTGCAACACACCCGCAACCATGTTAGTACTAACCACCGCCACCTCAAAACCATAGATAGTTTCCACCACCAAGAGTCATCCACCTCTAACATACAAGTCCCATGTGCCCAGTATAAGCTAACATCCTCTATTTCTATTATATAACCAGCCAGTACTCTTACTGGAGTACAGATAAGTCGGTAAATAGAAATGTGAGAGCAACACACATCAGAGTTTGGTGACTGTCATACCTCAAATTGAGAAGTGTGTCAGCAAATTTTTAACAGATGGTATCCTTACACAGTATTTTATCCTGATTTGTAAGTCATCAGTAGGATGAAGTGGAAATATAGCAAGAGATCATAATTTAAGGATAGTTGGCATTCAGTACATACTAGACTCTGTACAAAGGTACTGTATATACTGTACTGTATTATAATACTGTACTGTACTATGCTCCTGCCACTCCTATATTCAATCAGTATATAATATTTCTTTTTATGGAAGCCAAGGGTATGAGAATTATATGGTCCCATTGTTTAAAACCCATTTTCTCAGAAATTATATGTAGTCAATAACCACTATCAGATTCTTTTCTGGAATGAGGTTTATTCTTCTCTCTAGAAAGAAAGATAATGCCAGATTCTATTTTTTTTACATACACTAATTTGACAGCTAATTACATAATTTTTGAACTACCGTACTGCAATTTACCTTACTCAGTTAATTTACAAAATATTTAAACAAGTTATACACCACAGTAAAAAAAAATTCAAACAAAAATACTTCCTTATAGCAGAGAATTTTAGTTTATTTAATACTGTTTAACAATGAGGGTTTTTCTCTCACAAATATAACCAATTAAAGTTGATTATTTCCGAAACATAACTTTCGCAAAAGTATGAAATCGGTAACATTTGTTTGGAAGATCTAAAATGCTGTATCATCCCAAGCAGTGGAAGTAGCTGCAGGCTCTGCAGGAGTATGAGGATCTCTGGCTACTCTACCACTACGACTACTTGTTTGATGTCGATGGCGCAGCATATGGTGATTTAAATTAGATCTATCACCAGTTCGGTATGGGCAGTGTGGACATGCAAAGGGCTTTTCACCAGTGTGTGTACGCAGGTGTGTAGCTAAGTATGTGCGTGCAGTGACATTGCCACACACTGGACATGCCACCCGCCGCCCAGACCCCATCTCTCGTGCTGCCGCCCCAGACATGGCCCGCCCACCATCCATAAACGCCACGTCCTCATGCGAGCTCCTGGTGAGTGCAGCCAGATACGCCCTCTGGAAAGAGGAAGAGCAGTTTGAAGTGTGGCTGGGCAGGAGCGACGTGAGAATGGAAGTTACCCAGCAAGCAAACCACTCTTTATTAATTCGCATTCTTACCTTTCATTTACAGTACATCAAGTTGTTGGAAGTTAATATATTTTCAAGAATAGCAAAATTAAAGTACACGAGTATGCTTTTTGTGTAAGAACTATGGCTAGAGATTCCATTACAAGATAAGAATTTTTAATATTGCAGACCGTGAAGTTTTCTTACTGCATTATATTTTATCATCCAGAGGCGGAGTCTTTATTTCCAGTAACTTGTTAAATAAATGCATCACCGATGAGCATTGAGTAAAAATAATAAAAGTTTTAAAATATTGAAGCACTTTAATAAAAAGAGCAAAGGATACAGATCATTATCAGAGCTTTCAAACTGGAAATTCTTGTTACAACTTCTTATCATGTTTCATTTAAATTTCTGATTGAGTGGCACAGTAAAGATTGCTATATGGCCCATATGGATTTAGCACTTTTTTAATATAATATTAATAAGTGATGATAATGAGTATTAGGACAGGTGAGTTTTAGCCAGAATTTAAGCTGACACTTTGTGCTTCTCCCACCAAACACTGTCATACAACTGCTGTTTTAATAAACAGTTTGTTAGAATGCTAAGAGAATTCTTGTTAGCATTAGTGTTAATCACTGTTCATTGATAATTTTATCTTCAGATAATTTAGTTATGTTAAACTTGGCTTAGAAGTTTACTAACCAAATTCAGTTTTCTTATTTATCACATTGAGTATGTTAAGCTGCTTCTAATCTACTGCAATTGTTATCATATTTATAAAAAAAAATTTCATTAGTATTACTGTAGGTTGTTATTATGTTCATGTTCTTACTACTATATAGGCCTTCTGTAGTGTTCCTCCATTCTTATGTTAATATAGTGTGTGTGTGTGTGTGTGTGTCCATCTGTCTCTCATACAACAGGCTTATTCAAGTCAATACAAAATGGTACACAGCAAACATTCATGCCAGCATGAGGTTAGGGGTGAACAAGTGAGTGGACGAGGAGAGGAGGGGAGACAGACATGACTCATAGCATGGATGGCTAGTGGTGGAGTACTGAATGTGGTCTACTTGCTACACCACATTCTGAATACAGTGGTACCTTGATTTATGAGTTTAATTTGTTCCATAACCAAGCTCATAATTTAACGGGCTTGTACAATGGACCCTCCCTTTTCTTCAATCTCCATTATCGCCGATTTCCATTTTCGCCGACTTTTTTTGTCAATATTTGAGTTCTGTTTTCGTCAATTTCCTCTGTTTTCATTGATGGTACAGAACCTATCCAGTGCCTAGCGTGCAGACAAAGCCGCTTCCCACACGCATTTTCAGGCAGTGTCGCGTTGTTTCTCGGTGAGTGTACTTATCCTGTGAGGTCATATGAAACATTTAATAATAATCCATTATTTTTGGCACTTGATATTGTGGGTGACTGCTAAATAAGCCACCATGGCCCGAAAGAAAGCTCCTAGTGCCGGTCTTTTAATAAAGAAAGTGAGGAACACTGTAGAAATGAAAAAAGAAATCATTCAAAAATATGATAGAGGCATACACATTGCTGAACTCAGCAGGATGTACTGGAAGGCACCATCAACCATCAGCTCCACTGTGGCAAAGAGAAAAGAAATCATGGAAGCTGATGTTGCAAAAGGGGTGAATGCGATAACCAAACAGAAATCCCAAAGAATTGAAGAAGTGGAGAAATTGTTGTTGGTGTGGATCAGAGAGAAAAAGTTAGCAGGAGATTGTGCTGTGCAGTTGATAATTTGTGAAAAGGCAAGACAGTTGCAGTTCAGAAACTGCCTGAAATGAGTGCTCATGTTGATGAATTTAAGTCCAGTAAAGGCTGGTTCGAAAAATTCAAGAAGCGAAGTGCCATACACAGTGTTGTAAGGCATGGTGAGGGTGCCAGTTCAGACAAACAAGTGACTGAAAAATTTGTGTGGGAATTCAAAGGTTATGTAGGGGCTAAAAAATTCTAACCCCAGTAAGTGTTCAATTGTGACAAAACAGGCCTCTTTTGGAAGAAAATGCCAAAGAGGACCTACATCACACAGGAGGAAATGGCACTACCAGGACACAAGCCTATGAAAGACAGGCTAACTCTCTTGTTGTGTAGTAATGCTAGTGGGGATTTCAAAGTGAAGCCTTTACTTGTGTATCACTCTGAAAATCCCAGAGTGTTCAAGAAAAACAGTGTTGTCAAGAGTAAATTGTGTGTGACTTGTAAGGCTAACAATAGGGCATGGGTCACGAGGGACATTTTCCTGGAATGGTTCAGTGAAATGCTTGGCCCGAGTGTGAAGAAATACTTTGAGGATAATAAATTGCCACTCCAGTGCCTCCTGTTAACTGACAATGCTCCTACTTATCCTCCAGACTTGGAAGACCAATTGGTCAAGGAATTCAGTTTTGTAACAGTGAAGTTCTTTCCTTCTAACACCACTCCTCTCATCCAGCCCATGGACCAGCAGATAACTGCAAACTTCAAAAAACTGTACACCAAAGCAATGTTTCAAAGGTGCTTTGACATAACCTCGGACTCTGAATTGACCCTAAGAGAGTTCTGGAGGAATCACCTCAGTATCTTCCACTGCATAAGTCTTATAGATAAGGCTTGGCAGGGAGTGACTTCCAGGACAATGAACTCTGCTTGGGGAAAATTGTGGCCAGATTGTGTCCAAAAGAATGATTTTGAAGGGTTTGAGGCAGACCCTGTCGACCCTACACCTGTTGTGCAATCAATTGTGGCATTGGGGAATTCCATGGGGGTTGGATGTGAGTGGCGAGGATGTGGAAGAGTTGGTGGAGGACCACAATCAAGAGCTAACCACTGATGAGCTGCAAGAGCTTCATCTGCAACAGCAATAGACCACAGCTCAGGAAATTGCTTCAGAGGAGGAGGAAAAGAGATGGAAGAAGGTGCCTTCTTCAAAGATTAAGGAGATTTGTGCAATGTGGACTAAGGTGCATTCATTTGTGGAGGAACATCACCCTGAGAAAGCTGTTGCAATCCGTCCTGGCGACTTTTACGATGACAATGCCATGTCCTATTTTAGGCAAATCTTAAAGAGATGCCAGAAACAGACCTATCTGGACAGATATTTTGTGCAACAGAGGTCCAGTGACTCTCAAGCTGGTCCTAGTGGCATTAACCCCTTCAGGGTCCAAGGCCAAAATCTGAAGTGGTACTCCAGTGTCCAAGAAATTTTGAAAAAAAAAAAAAAAAAAAAAAAATTATTTTTTCTTACAGAATTAAAGAGTTTATTTTTGTGAAGGTAATAAGACAATTTTTTTTTTTCTGATTAGTACTTACTGAGATACAGCGGCGGGAAGTTGACCCAAAATGACTGGGTGGCGGCAACATCAGTGACTTCCGCAAAATCCCATTTTTTTATTTTACGTTTTTTATACCTTTTTTTTCTTTTCTAATTTTTTTTCTTTTTCTAATAACATTTGTGGCCTGTGAGACCAGTATAATGTATATTGTATAAGTGTACACTCATTGTATTCAACACAATAACTGCACTAATTTGTTTATCATTATATTGCTTACAAAACTTGTTTACAAGTTTATTGTAAACAAAATGATGAAAATATTAGTGTGGTTATTGTGTTGAATACAATGGTACCATATAGTACCATATGGTACAATGGTGCCATAGGGTGCAATTGTACTATATGGTACAATGACACATGATACAATGGTACCATATGGTACAGTATGGTACAATGGCACATGATACAATGGTACCAAATGATACAATGGTACCATATGGTACAATGGCACCATATGGTACAATGGCACCATTTGGTACAATGGTACCATATGATACAATGGTACCATATGGTGCAATGGTACCATATGGTGTAATGGTACCGTATGATGCAATGGTACCATATGGTACACTGTACCATATGGTACACTGTACCATACAGTACAATGATACTATATGGTTCATTGTACCATATGGTACTGTTGTATTCAACACAATAAACACACTAATATTTTGTTTACAAAAGTTGTTTACAACAAAAATATGCAAAAATTTTGTATACAGTGGACCCCCGGTATTCAATGGCATCGGTATTCGATGCATTATATAGCAAAAAATTTTCCTCGGTATTCGATTGAAAACCTGGTATTCGATACAATTCCTACGAGACCTGTCCACATGTGGCCTGAACTGCCCCTTGTGTGCCAGTGTTTACAAGCCAGCCAGTGTGCGCGCATCTAAGGATACATTCGGTACATTCCATATTATCCATATTATCACTGTGTTTGGTGCTTGTTTCTGCAAAATAAGTCACCATGGGCCCCAAGAAAGCTTCTAGTGCCAACCCTGTGGTAAAAAGGGTGAGAATTAGTATGGAAATTAAGAAAGATTTTGAAGGGTTTGGGGCTAACCCTGACAAGCCTATACCAGTTGTGGAATGCATTGTGCCTACTTCAAAAATTATGGAAATGTGTGCACAGTGGGTTGAAGTGCAAACCTTTATGGATGAAAATCACCCTAACACAGCTATTACAATGACAATGTTGTGGCCCATTTTAGACAAATCGTAAAGGAACGGGAGGTACAGAGCTCTATGGACAGATTTGTTGTGCGACAGAGGTCCAGTGACTCTCAAGCTGGTCCTAGTGGCATTAAAAGAAGAAGGGAAGTAACCCTGGAAAAGGACTTGCTACCTCAAGTCCTAATGGAAGGGGATTCCCATTCTAAACACTAACACCTCTCCCCTCCTTCCATCCCATCAATCATCACCAGATCTTCATTAAAGGTAAGTGTCAATTATTTTATTGTTATTGTAATTATTCTATTGCATTAAACTTAATATTTCATGTAGTAAAATTTTTTTTTTCATACTTTTGGGTGTCTTGCACGGATTAATTTGATTTTCATTATTTCTTATGAGGAAAATTGATTCGGTTTTCGATATTATCGGTATTCAATGAGCTCTCAGGAATGGATTAATATCGAATACCGGGGGTCCACTGTATTAGTAATGTTCTATTATATATTTACAAGTGTACGTACAGGAACTTGATGTGTTCCTTGAGGTGGATGACAAAGCACTTTGTCTCGGAAGGAAACTGCGGAGTCAGTAGCTAGCTTGCATCGCCACTCCCTCAGTCTTGGCTGGTGTCTCATGCCACCAACACCTATTGACCATATGGTACATGGTATTTATATGTTACAGGGTACCATATGGTACATTGTACTATATGGTATAGGGTACCATGCAGTACAGGATAACATATGGTGCAGGGTACCATATGGTACAGGGTACCATATGGTACAGGGTACCATATGGTACAGGGTACCATACAGTACAGGACACCATATGGTACAGATACAGGGATAACTATGGAAATAAGTCACCCTGACTTTTTGGGGTTATCCTAGGATTTTATACGTATGCTGCTATGTATGATAATCTATGTAATTATATTTCTGTACACCTGAATAAACTTACTCAAGTGCATGTGGCATCATAATTAAGTTTATTTAGTTATACACAAATAAAGTTACATAGAATATCATACTGAGGCAGCCATTAATAACTTCACAACAGCAGTAACAAACATTGACTGGCACACTGAGCTAGAAATCTATACAGATATTGACGAATGTTTTAATAATTTTCTAAAAAAGACCCAATACCTTTATAACAAGCACTGCCCTAAAAAAACTAAACAGATGACAGCTAAGAGACTGAACAGTCCCTGGCTAACACCCAGCATTCTCAAATCCATAAATACAAAACACCGATATGAAAAACAGTACAGAATGGGTCACATAACCAGAGACCAAACAAAACGTTACTCGTCAATCCTAACCAGCCTGATAAGAAGGGCAAAAAAATTGTATTATGAGAACAGATTATCCAACTTACAAGGTGATATAAAAAAGACCTGGAAGACCCTATCAGAAATTCTGGAAACAAAAAAGATATCACGACATAGCGAAATAAAATTAGCAAAATCAGATGAACCCCAACTCCCACCAACAGAAACAGCAAACAGACTCAATGATTTCTTCTCCACTATAGGTCAAAACCTTGCCAATAAAATCCTAAGCTCAGATACCCCACCAAATGACTACCTCACTGGCAACTACCAGAACACACTGTTCCTAGCTCCGACTAACCCATACGAAGTCTCCCTTATTATCAATGCACTGAAAAACAAGGCAGGAGATTTAAATACCTTACCACCCTTTATATACAAAAAAGCGTCACAAGTACTATCACCAATCATTGCAACACTCTTTAACAAATCCATTGAATCCTCCACCTTCCCTACAGTTCTCAAAATAGCAAGGGTCACCCCGATCCATAAAGGAGGAGACCAAACAGAGCTGAATAACTATAGGCCAATATCCAATTTACACCCTCTCTCAAAAATCTTCGAAAAATTAATTCATAAACGAATCTACTCCTACCTCATCTCCCAAAACATTCTCAACCCCTGCCAATTTGGACTCAGGCCTAATAAAAATACTAATGATGCTATTATACACATGCTAGAACATATATACACTGCAATAGAGAAAAAAGAAGTCCCACTGGGGATCTTCATTGACTTACGTAAAGCTTTTGATACAGTTGACCATGACTTGCTCCACGTAAAATTGTCACACTATGGTATTAGAGGGCACTCCCTCAACTACCTCAAGTCTTACCTCAGCAACAGAAGCCAATATGTGTATGAAAATGGGGCAAGCTCTTCCGCACAACCAATTACAGTTGGTGTCCCACAGGGAAGTGTCCTTGGCCCTCTTCTCTTTCTCCTATACATAAATGACCTACCAAATGCTTCGCAATTACTCAAACCCACACTTTTTGCAGATGACACTACATACGTCTTCTCTCACCCGAGCCCAGTCACGCTAGCCAATACTGTAAACACCGAATTACAGAAAATATCTACCTGGATGAGGACTAACAAACTTACACTAAACATTGACAAAACCTACTTCATTCAGTTTGGTAACAGAGCTACAGATGTACCTCTTAACATAACAATAAATGGATCACCTATCACAAAGCTAACAGAAGGAAAATTCCTAGGAATCCACCTCGATATTAGACTCAAATTTCATACACATATACAACAAATTTCTAAGAAAATCTCCAAGACTGTAGGCATACTATCGAAGATACGGTACTATGTTCCACAGTCAGCCCTCCTGGCCCTTTATCATTCTCTTATTTACCCCTATCTCACCTATGGAATTTGTGCATGGGGCTCAACAACAATTAACCATCTCAGACCACTAATTACCCAACAAAAGGCTGCAGTTAGAATGATAACAAATTCTCACTACAGGCAACACACTCCACCAATATTCAAAACACTCAACCTACTCACCATACAAAACATCCATACTTATTATTGCACCTATTACATACATAGAACACTTAACTCTGATATTAACCCTCCCCTCAAACATCTCCTTGCCAACCTCAACAGAACACATGACCATAACACAAGGCACAGATCACTCTTTGATGTTCCTCGTGTCCATCTCACGCTATGCAAAAACTCAATGCACATAAAAGGCCCTAAAATCTGGAATTCATTACCTGTAAATATAAAAGAAACACTACCTGTTTATAAATTCAAGTCTCTTCTCAAAGATCACTTACTCACTCAAAACCAAATAAATACTGAATAACTGAACCCTATAAATTGTATATCCTATATGTTACTCACAATTATATCACACAAATGTAAACCTAGGACCCAATCTAACTTTATTATTTTTTTAAATACACTACCTAACAGAATACTCCATTCGACTGAATGTACAGCAATGCAAGCAACCATATGACCTGTCTTTGTAATACTCATTTGTGCTTTATAGTTATCTGTTTACAATAATGTTTTATCACTGATTTCATCATTGCTTAGTTAATCTTAAGTTAATTTTAAGCCAGCCCGTAATGCTATGCATATAAGTGGCTTTGGCATGCTGCTCTTACCTGTATTTTTTGTACCTCTGTTTGTATGCTTAAATTACTAAATAAATAAATAAATAAATAAATAAATAAATAAATAAATAAATATGTTTGGAGAACCTAGGATAACCCAAAAAAGTCAGACAGACTTATTTCCATTAGGGTCCCTGTACCATATGGTATAATGTACCATATGGTACAATGTACTATATGGTACATTGTACCATATGGTACCACTCTACCATACAATATCATTGTACCATGGTACCATTGTACCATGGTACCATGGCACCTTTGTACCATATGATACCATTGTACCATATGGCACAATGGTACCATATGGTTCAAAAACCATAGAATTCGTCTTCAGCTCCACTTCCATCATTCTTAGAACTGTAAGTTGTGAAGAGGAGAGTCAGAATTCGCTCGGAGAGTGAGTGGGGAGTGAGAGCTTCCTTGCCACCAGGCACAATGAACAAAGCTACTTTGCCGGCGTTCCCACAATGCCATGCAGGTGTCCAGATTTTTTCTATGGTGTGCACACTGACCACCCAGACCCATTCTCTCAGATGTGGGCCTACCAGCCTTCTCGCATTAAATTTGACGCCGCTAGAATTTTGGCATAGATCTACGGTTTGGACCCTGAACGTAAAGCCGTAGATCTATGGGACGGACCCTGAAAGGGTTAAAAAACAAAGGAGGGAAGTGATCCCAGATAAGGACTTGGTACCTAATCCTTAGGGAGGGGGATTCCCCTTACAAACAATAACCTCTCTTCCCTTTCCCCTAATCCCTGTCTTCCATCCATCAACAACAGCCTTCAATAAAGGTAAGTGTCATGTTGAATGTTCATTCTTTTGTGCATATAAATCTATCTTTAAGGTAAAAAAAATTTTTTTGTTAATATTTCTGGGTGTCTAGAATGGATTAATTGGATTTACATTATTTCTTATGGGGAAAATGGTTTCCGTTTTTGCCGATTTCCATTTTCGCCGACCGCTCTGGAACAGATTAAACACAAAAACCAAGGGTCCACTGTATATCAAATGAATTTACCTCATTGAAATTAACTGAAATGCCATTAATCCGTTCCAGCTCCCCAAAAAAATCCCAAATTTTTTGCTATGGGTTTTTAACCCTTTGAGGGTCGACAGGCCCTCTTCGAGACTCGTTCTCAGGGTCGGCCAAATTTAAAAAAAAAAAAAAAATAATTCTGTCTTATGAAAAGATAGAGAATCTTTTCCCGATCATAATGACACCAAAATTATGAAATTTGGTGGAAAACTTATGGAATTATGCTCTTGTGAAGTTAGCGGTCTCGGCGATGTTCACGCATCGGCGATTTTGCCCACTTTGAGCCCCATTTTCGGCCAATTCCACTGCACTAGTCGACAAAAAACATGAATATTTCGCTAGAACTCCATTTTTTCTATCGAAAAAGTGCAAGAAACCATCTATTTACCAATTTCAACTATCCAATACAGTGGTCAGAATTTAGCAATTTTGCCAATTTCACACAAATTTCAAACGATGCCAATTTCCGAATAGGGTCCAGAATAAACAAGAAAGACATTCCTGGCACTAAAATGACATTTTCTTTGTTCATTAGTCACGTCTCAAGTCCCCTCTTACATTCTTTTGCTTTCCACTTTGAATTTTTATTCTCACAAAAAATAGAAGATTTTCTGTTATGCAGACTACTGCATTAGTGTAAAAAATGGTATAAATAATATTGGCGTACTTGCGAAAGAATATTAGACTCACCAGTTGACGTGTATTGGACGCTTGGCATGATTTGTTTACTTTTGAACTTTGGTAAAAATCGAACATTTCTGCTACTTTGAGCTCAATTACAAGGTACTTGTCATTGTAAAACCAGTCAAAATCATCTCAATTTCTGTAATATGTCTTCCATTCTATAAAATGAGACCAAGAAAACTAGAATACAACAATAAATACCATACGAAAATACAGTGCAAAGTCGCTGTTTTATTCCAAAAAAACGGTCAAAGTTTTTTTTTTCTCTTTATGCACTGTGTGCTGCAGGATTTTTTTTATACTGTGCACACTGACCACATAGACCCATTCTTTCATATGTAGGCCTACCAGCTTTCTCCCACTAGATTTGAGGGCGCTAGAATTTAGGCGTACTAGTACGTCAAAAACCCTGGGTTGTAAGCCGTACTAGTATGGCCGAAACCCTCAAAGGGTTAAATAAGAAAAATGTATTTATAAATAAGAAATAATTTTTGCCCTTTTTGCCAGGTCCCAGCAATGCTTTAGAAATGCTGGAGTATATATGACACTCCTTGAAGCACTGTGTAAGATGAGTGTCACTCCACTGCCAGTGGGGTAGCACTCGTGGAGTGACATTTAATGATCGTGCACTGCCTTGGCTTCATTTTTCATTGTTACACATAAACATGTCTGTCTATCTGTTTATTTCTATCTATCTGTCTGCCTGTCTGTCACTCCACTGCCAGTGGAGTGTCACTCATGGAGTGACTGTTGATAATCATGCACTGCCTTGGCTCTATTTTTTACCATTACACATAAACATGTCTATTTGTTTGTTTCTGTCTATCTGTCTGTCTATCTTTCTATATGTCTGTCTGTCTGTCACTCCACTGCCAGTGGAGTGTCACTAGTGGAGTGACATTTGATGATCGTGCACTGCCTTGGATTTATTTTTCACTGTCACAAATAAACATGTCTGTCTATCTGTTTCTGTCTATTTGTCTGTCTATCTGTCTGTCTAGTTCTATGTTTATCTCTGTCTTTGCTTATCTGTCTTTCTGTCTGCCTGTATTTTAGTCTTCCTGTCTCTTTACTTGTCTCTCTGTCTCAGAGAGAGAGCTGCTCATGAACCAACAGGTATTACACACGATGCAGAGTCAGTCATGTCTGATTCCTGAACAAGTGAAAATGTGTATTACTTGCCAGACATGCTTGTTATGCCTTATATCTACAGATATAAGGAGATGTCATGTCTGAGGGCAATGTGTGGTGTGAATATAATGCAGAGAATTCATAGTTTGGAAATTAGGAGGTGTGGGATTACCAAAACTATTATCCAGAGGGCTGAGGATGGGTTGTTGAGGTGGTTCAGACATGTAGAGAGAATGGAACAAAACAGAATGACTTCGAAAGTGTATAAATCTGTAGGCATCAGCCTAGGAAGGGTTGGAGGGAGGGGGGTAAAGGAGGTTTTGTGTGCGAGGGACTTGGACTTTCAACGAGCATGCATGAGCGTATTGATAGGAGTGAATGGAGACAAATGTTTTTTAATACTTGACATGCTGTTGGAGTGTGGGCAAAGTGACATTTATGAAGGGATTCAGGGAAACCGGCAGGCCGGACTTGAGTCCTGGAGATAGGAAGTACAGTGTCTGCACTCTGAGGGAAGGGTGTTAATGTTGCAGTTTTATAACTGTAGTGTAAAACACCCCTCTGGAAAGACAGTGATGGAGTGAATGATGATGAAAGTTTTTCTTTTTTGGGCCACCCTGCCTTGGTGGGAATCGGCTGATGTGTTAATAAGAAATAATAATTTACAAGCATAGTACAGTGGAACCTCTACTTGCGAGCGCGTCCATGTGCGAGTTTTTCCAAATATGATCAGTCGATGGGTCGATTATTTGTTTCCATATGCCAGCAAAATTTCCATAAGTGAGCAGACCTCAAGGGAGGTTCCTTGACGCTGGTGAGGGGCTCTTGCTCTTGATCTAGGGAATTGTATCTCATCTGTTTGTTGGACTATCTTATTGAAACTTGGGCAATGTATGATGGAAAGATGCTTCTTAACGTACACCAAAAATGTAAGAAATCTAAGCATAAATAATGAAGTTCACTTCTCAGCAATTAGCCACCCCTTAGCGGTAATTTTGAATGGTTTTTATGGTTGTATTCTCGTTGTTTTATCTCATTTGATAGAATGGAAGATATATTATGGAAATAGATATGATTTTGATTGCTTTCACGACAAAAAGTACCTTGAAATTGAGCTCAACACAGGAGAAATGTTCGATTGTTTTGGGTATGTTCAAGAGTAAACAAATGATGTCACTGTCCATTCCAATATGCAGTCGTGAATGGGTTGACATTATTTATACAATTATTGCAATAAGGCATAACAATAAATCTTATATTTTTCGTGTGAATAAAAATTACAAATATAAAAAACTACGAATTATTTATTTTGTAATAATAATAATAATAATAATAATATGTATATGTATAATAATAATATGTATAATAATACAATAAGAATAATAATATAATACAATAAGAATAATAATATAATACATATAATAATAATACACATATAATAATAATGTACTACATAATAATAATTATAATAATAGACGGCTTCAAAAGGCCATCACTAGATGGCAGTGTTTACCACAGCATACGAGGGAGCGGTTGTGGCCGCCTCCACCTGTTACATAATGGCATATTTTATTCATTCTAGAGTATATATCAGGTTTCTGTGTTATTTATATTGTTTATTATTTCATATTAGATGAACTGTGATAGATAAATAAGCTGTAGAGTTGATGATAGTGAAATATTCAAGGGGTATTTTGTTCTGTCTCCAGACAAACACTTGTGGGCCGCCGCCGCCACATATATAATGACATATTTTATTCATTCTAGAGTAAATATCAGGTTTCTATGTTATTTATGTTGTTTATTATGTCATATTAGATGAACTGTGATAGATAAATAAGCTGTATAGATGATATTAGCAAAATTATTCAAGAAGTATTTTGTCCGGTCTCCAGACAAATTCTCGTCCACCGCCGACACCACCCATACCACTACATGAATTACATATTTTATTCATTTTAGAGTATATATATCAGGTTTCTATGTTATTTACATTGTTTATTATGTCATATTAGATGAAGTGAGATTGATAAATAAGCCGTAGAGTTGATTTTAGCGAAATTATTGAAGCACAGAAATCCACTGGAACAGATTAATTGCATTTCAATTAATTTAAATGAGGAAAATTGACTCTGCAAACGAGCAAATCCAGTTGCGAGCAAGGTCATGGAACGGATTAAACTCGCAAGTAGAGGTTCCACTTATAGGTAAGGCTTGGGAGGGAGTGACTAAGAGGACCTTGAACTCTGCTTGGAAGAAACTGTGGCCAGAATGTGTAGACCAAAGGGATTTTGAAGGATTTGAGGCTAACCCTGAGAGGCATATGCCAGTTGAGGAATCAATTGTGGCACTGGGGAAGTCCTTGGGGTTGGAGGTTAGTGGGGAGGATGTGGAAGAGTTGGTGGAGGAGGACAATGAAGAACTAACCACTGATGAGCTGCTAGATCAACTTCAACAGCAAGAGGCCACACCTGAGGAAACTGCTTCGGAGGAGGGGAAATTTGTGCAAAGTGGCTTGAAGTGCAAACCTTTATGGATGAAAATCACCCACAGACAGCTGTTGCATGCCGTGTTGGCAACCTGTACACTGACAGTGTTGTGAACCACTTTAGGAAAGTCATAAAGGAACAAGAGGTACAGACCTCTATGGACAGATATGTTGTGCGACAGAAGTCCAGTGACTGAAGCTGGTCCTAGTGGCATTAAAAGAAGAAGGGAAGTAACCCAGGAAAAGGACTTGACACCTCAAGACCTAATGGAAGGGGATTCCCCTTCTAAACACTAAGACCATCAACACTTTCCCCTCCTCCCATCCCATCAATCATCACCAGATCTTCAATAAAGGTAAGTGTCATGTAACTGTGCATGTCTTCTTCAGTTTGTGTGTATTAAAATTAATATTTCATGTTGTAAAAATTTTTTTTTGTTCATACTTTGAGGTGTCAGGAATGGATTAATTTGATTTCCATTATTCTTTATGGGGAAAATTCATTCGCCTAATGATAATTTTGCCTAACATTGAGCTCTCAGAAATGGATTAATAGCGTTATGCGAGGGTCCACTGCGTATATATATACAGTGTATATATATATATATATATATATATATATATATATATATATATATATATGTATGTATATATACACATATATATACAGTGGTCCCTCATTTTTCGTAATTAATCCGTTCCTGGAGGAGCTACTATAAACGAAATTTACGATTTGCGAATCAATTTTCCCCATAAGAAATAATGTAAACACAATTAATCCGTTCCTGACACCCAGAAGTATTAAAACAAAAAAAATTTTTACATGAAATATACATGTAGTACATAAACAATACAATGGGAAATGATGAATGAAACATTAACAGCATAACGCTTACCTTTATTGGAGATTCTTCTTAGTGTATGGGAGACTGGAGGAGGAGAGAGATTGGATTGTTTACAGTTTGGAAGGGGAATCCCCTTCCAGCAACACCTCAGGTACCAATTGCTTTTCTGGGGTTACTTCTCTTCTATGTTTCTTAATGCCACTAGGACCACCATGAGAGTCACTGGAGTCCTGTCTCGCAAAATAACTGTGGAGAGAGCTCTGTTTCTGGCGTCTCTTTAACACTTCCCTAAAATGGCCCAAGACTTAGTCACTGTACATATTTCTCACCTTCTTTACCACAGGCTTGGCACTAGGAGCTTTCTTTCGAGCCCCATATGGTAGCTTATTTAGTACTTGTAAGCACTAAAATGAGTGGAATATTATGAAATATTTCGTAGGAGCACTTGAGGGGACCTTCACTCACTGGTAAACAATGCCAGACTGGCTGGGTAGGAAGGCCTCCCCGGCTCACACCGTGCTTACGCGTCCCGGACACACTACTATTCGCGAGTCAACCTATGAAAAGCGAGTCCATGTTTATACGAAAATACCCCTATGATTGGCGAAATTTACGATTGCCGAGAACTACGAAAAGCGAGGGACCACTGTATATATATGTATATATATATATATATATATATATATATATATATATATATATATATATATATATATATATATATATATATATATATATATATATATATATATATATATATATATATATATATACAGTGGACCCCCGGTTAACGAACTTTTTTCATTCCAGTAGTATGTTCAGGTGCCAGTACTGACCGAATTTTTTCTCATAAGGAATATTGTGAAATAGATTAGTCCATTTCAGACCCCCAAACATACACGTACAAAAGCACTTACATAAATGCACTTACATAATTGGTCGCATTTGGAGGTGATCGTTAAGCGGGGGTCCACTGTATATATATATATATATATATATATATATATATATATATATATATATATATATATATATATATATATATATATATATATATATATATATATATATATATATATATATATATATATATATATATATTATATATATACACATACATGTATATATGTATATAAATGTTGGCCATCACTAATCCGGCATCGTTGGGACCTGTAGGGTGCTGGATTAGTGATTTTGCCGGATTACAGAGTGGTTTGATTAGAATGCACTTAACCCAACGGCAAAACTTGTGCATTGGCAATTTCACCCAGTTTACACCCCATTTTTGGCCCATCCCATTATTCCAATCTACCAAACTCATAGCTATTTCACTGGTACAAGAAACCACCTATTCACCTATTTCAAGTACCCAATAAAATTATTAGAAATCGGTAATTTGGACAATTTCACACGAATTTCAAAAGATGCCAATTTCAAAATAGGGTCCAGAATAAACACTGCAGACATTCCTAGCACTAAAATAACATTTTTCCTGTTCATCAGTCACGTTTTCAGGCCCCTCTTATATTATGCTTGCTTTCCATTTTGAATTTTTATTCACACAAAAAATAGAAAATTTACTGTTATGCAGACTACTGCATTATTATAATAATTGTATAAATAATGTCAACCCATTCATGACTGCATATTAGACTGGCCAGTTGGACATGTATTGGACGGTTTACTCTTGAACATCGGAAAAAATAAAACATTTCTGCTATTTTGAGCTCCATTTTCAGGTACTTTCTGGCATGAAACCAACCAAAATTATATCTCTTTCTGTAATATATCTTTCATTCTACCAAATGAGACCAAAAATACGAGAATAAAACCATATGAAAATACACTCCAAAAGTCGCTGTTTTACACCATAAGCAGAGTTGCCTTTTTTTCTCATTATGCATTGCTCGCTGCAGAATTTTTTTATATAGTGTACACTTACCACACAGACCTATTCTCTCATATGTAGGCCCAAATTTGGTCACATCTAGAGGCCCCTCTTATATTATTTATTTATTTATTTTCTATTTGGACATGATACATATTTGTACAAAGAAATATAGTGATTGGGTGTACACGCCAAAAGCTCATGGTATGCAGAGCATTATGAGCAGGCTTAAAATTAACTTAAGATTAACTAAGCAATGATATATTCAGTGGTAAAAATTACAGTAAACAAATTACAACATGAAGTACAAATGAGTATTTCAAATAAGAAGCATTATAGTTGTACAAATTTGTAGCATAACAATGTATAATATGTTCCGATCAAATTGAATAACACCAATGATTTGTAGTGCAGAAACAGGTCATATGGGCATTAGATAAGTTACTGTGCATTCAAGAGAATGGAGTATTCTATTAGGTAATGTAATTAAAAGAAAAAAAACATAGTTTGATGGGGTCACAGGTTATACATTTATGAGATACAGTTATTCAGTATTTATTTAGTTGTGGGTGAGTAAGTGATTTTTAAGAAGAGTCATGAATTGGTAAACAGACAGTGTTTCTTTTATATTCACATGCAATGAATTCCAGATTTTTGGGCCTTTTATGTGCATTGAGTTTTTACATAGTGTGAGATGGACACGAAGAACATCAAAGAGTGATCTGTGCCTTGTGTTATGGTCATGGTTCCTGTTGAGGTTAGTAAGATGTTTGGGGGGAGGGTTTATATCCGAGTTTAGTGTTCTATGTATGTAGTAGGCACAATAATAAGTATGGATGTTTTGTGAGTAAGTTTAGAGTTTTGAATATTGGTGAAGTATGCTGCCTGGAGTAGGAATTTGTTATCATTCTGACTGCAGCCTTTTGTTGGGTAATTAATGGTGTGAGATGATTTATTGTTGTTGAGCCCCATGTACAAATTCCATAGGTGAGATAGGGGTAAATGATTGAGTGATATAGGGCCATGAGGGCTGATTGTGAAACATAGTACCGTATCTTCGATAGTATGCCTACGGTCTTGGAGATTTTCTTGGAAATTTGTTGTACATGTGTTTAAAATTTGAGTCTATTATTAAGGTGGATTCCTAAGAATTTTCCCTCTGTGAGCTTTGTGATAGGTGATCCATTTATCATTATGTTAAGAGGAACATCTGTAGTTCTGTTCCCAAACTGAATGAAGTAGGTTTTGTCAATATTGAGAGTAAGTTTGTTAATCATTATCCAGGTAGATATTTTCTGTAATTCAGTATTTACAGTATTGGTTAGTATGACTGGGCTTGGGTGAGAGAAGAAGTATGTAGTGTCATCTGCAAATAGTGTGGGTTTGAGTAGTTGCGATGCATTTGGTAGGTCATTTATGTAAATGAGAAAGAGAAGAGGGTCAAGGACACTTCCCTGTAGGACACCAACTGTAATTGGCTGTGTGGAAGAGTTTGCTCCATTTGTGTACACATATTGGCTTCTGTTGCTAAGGTATGACTTAAGGTAGTTGAGGGAGTGCCCTCTTTTACCAAAGTGTGATAATTTTATGTGCAATAAATCATGGTCAACTGTATCAAATACTTTACGTAAATCAATGACGATCCCAATGGGACTTCTTTTTTCTCGAGTGCAGTGTATATTTGTTCTAGCATGTGTATAATAGCACCATTCATATTTTTATTAGGCCTGAACCCAATCTGGCAGGGGTTGAGTATGTTGTGGGAGATGAGGTAGGAATAGATTTGCTTATGAATTAATTTTTCAGAGATTTTAGAGAGAGGGCGTAAGTTGGATATTGACCTATAGTTATTCAAGTCTGCTTGATCTCTTCTTTTATGTATCGGGGTGACCCTCGCTCTTTTGAGAACTGTAGGGAAGGTAGAGGATTCGATGGATTTGTTAAAGAGTGTTGCAATGATTGGTGACAGCACTTGTAAAGCTTTTTTTGTATATAAAGGGTGGTAAGGTATTTAAATCTCCTGCCTTGTTCTTTAGTGTGTTGATAATAAGAGAGACTTCTGTTGGGTTAGTCGGAGCTAGGAACAGTGTGTTCGGGTAGGTGCCAGTGAGGTAGTCACTGGGTGGGGTATTTGAGCTTGGGATTTTATCGGCAAGGTTTTTTCCTATGGTGGAGAAGAAAACATTGAGTCTGTGTGCTGTTTCAGTTGGTGCGAGTAGGGGTTTATCTTGTTTTGTTAGTTTGATGGTTCTGTTTCCTGATATCTTTTTTGTTCCTAGAATTTCAGATAGGGTTTTCCAGGTCTTTTTTTATATCACCTTTTAAGTTGGATAATCTGTTCTCATAATACAATTTTTTTGCCATTATGCTAACTTTCCATTTTGAATTTTTATTCACACAAAAAATACAAGACTTACTGTTACGAAGACTACAGCATTATTGTAATAATTTTATCAATATGTTAACCCATTCATGACTGTGTAAAAGACCGGCCAGTTGGACACGTACTGGACGGTGACATCATTTGTTTACTCTTGAACATCAGGAAAAGTCAAACATTTCCGCTACTCTTGAACATTGGCAAAAATCAAACATTTCAGCATGAAATCAACGAAAATTATATCTATTTCTGTAATATATCATCCATTCTATCAAATGAGACCAAAAAAAAAAGAGAATATAACCATATGAAAATACACCGCAAAGTTGGATTTACATCATAAACACGGTTGCAGTTTTCCTCATTATGTACTGAGTGCTGCAGGATTTTTTTTATATAGTGCACACTTACCACACAGACCTATTCTCTCATATGTAGGCCCAAATTTACTGGTCACAGCTTATCTGAGTAAGCTGAGCTCATGGTGACTGACAGTGGCTTCAAAACCACTTTATCTTTTATGGACAATGTATAGTGTATGTGCTTTACACAATAAGAAGCATTTCTTTTATTTGTTGGAACCATGGCTGGGGCTAAAAGTGAGCAGGTTATAACAATAAATGAAGAAAAAAAACTGGAATGACTTACGCAGCGAGTAGCGGCACCAAACACTAGCGGCAGGTTGGTGTGGTGACCCCAGAAATTTTATATTATGCTAGCCGAAATTAATGCCGGATTACTGATGGAACCGGATTACAGTGGAACCTCCGTTTTCGTATGCCCTAGTCTTTATGTAAAACTACATGTATAGTTATTCTCTATAAAATGTATTTTTTTGTTAATATTTTTGGGTGTCTGGAACAGATTAATTGGATTTACATTATTCCTCATGGGAAATATTAATAAAAAATACATTTTAAAGAGAATAACTATAGTTTTACATACAGACTAGGGCATATGAAAACTGAGGTTCCACTGTACATTTAAAGAAGTTTTTTTCATTTATGTTAATGTAAAAATTAATAATTTTGTACCAAAAGAACCTTAGAAAACTTACCTAACCTTATTATAACAAGTGCAATTTAATTTAGCCAATTTTTTTTTTTTTTATTATCACACTGGCCGATTCCCACCAAGGCAGGGTGGCCCGAAAAAGAAAAACTTTCACCATCATTCACTCCATCACTGTCTTGCCAGAAGGGTGCTTTACACTACAGCCAAATCCAACTAAATATATTTTAGATAAGTTTACAATAATTTAACCCTTAAACGGTCCAAACGTATATATACGTTCATTCGCTCAGTGCCCCGAATATTTTGAAAAAAAAATAAAAAATCTTTTTTTCATATAGAAAAAAAGAGCACATTTTTTAAGTGTTTTAGCATAAAAAAAAAATTAGGGTCAGTACTTACCGAGGTATAAGGCCGCGAAGTTGGCACTTGGCAATCACCTGACGGCAACATGGAGCACTGCTGCTTGCAGAAATTCAACATATTTACTGTTTTCTTCCATTTTTTTTTTCATTTTCTTGGTTTTCATGATATGATAATTATGTTTCATAGTAAGTCATTTGATATCAATACCAATTTTCGTTTATACACCAATATTACATATGAAATTTTTGTCATATTGTCATAAACACACATGTACACACTGACAGGTGATTTTGCACACCTGGCTGAATCACACATTATTATCTACAACTATATACAAGTATTTACATGTCCCACTTATGTTTCTAGAACTCCACAATTGTATGATACTCCATGAAGCATGGATTCATACAGAGTGCCACCCCACACTGGTGACACATGAATCGTGTGTCCTTCTGCTGTTGGGGTCGTTTTTTGGTGGTAGCACACACAATACACTTTTTCTGGGCATTCTTCTTCTTTTGGGTAGGTGGTATTGGTACCAGATAGTGACAGTTAGGAGTGATTCGGTCTGGCACTTCCCCCACTGGCTGTGGTTGGGGGACAGGTTGTGGTGTGACAGGTCGCTGTTGAGGGGAAGGTACAGGTGTGGTACCATACTTCATACATACTGAATGCATTGAGCACTGCAATGTCTACAAGGTAAAAAAACAGTTTTATATACCACTTGCGACTCCTACGCACACAGTCAACAAACCCTATCATCATGTCACACTTGTCAACTAGTCGCATGTTGTTCGTATAGTCCACGACAGCAAGTGGCTTCACAATAGGTTCGTTGTTGAACTTGCTCAGTCTGTCTGTTTGTACCATCTCGTTTCTGTGGATAGTTGATAGCAATGTCACGTCTCGTTTGTCATGCCACGTCAGTGCCATGATGTCATTAGCATGAAACGCTTGCACTTCACCTTCAACACTGCCTCCAGTGAACCTTGGCATATGTTTCCTATTCCTTCTCACTGTTCCACATATATCAGTATTGTTCACACGTAGGAAATCAGCAAGCATAGGGCTTGTATACCAGTTGTCTGTGTACAATGTATGGCCCTTGCCAAGGTATGGTTCCATCATCCTGCGAACAACATCACCGGAAATGCCCAACATCCTTCTGTCATCATCGAGTGTGTTTTTCCCTGTGTATACAATTACATCCAACACAGGACCACTCTCACAGTCACACATAACAAAAAGTTTTATACCAAAGCAATTATGTTTGCTCGGTATATATTGCTTGAATGACAGGCATCCCTTGAACAGAATCAAGGACTCATCAACAACAATGTTCTTGAAGGGATAAAAGTATACACTGAATTTCTGCTTCAAATACATAAACACTTCCCGGATTTTGTATAGGTCATTTCTGTCTGGCATATTTCTGTCTGCAAAGTGCAACATTCGTAGCAATAGAGTGAATCTGTTGCAGGGAAGGTCACAAAAAACTGGAGTACTGATGAAGTGGTCTGTAGACCAGTAATTACGTATATTGTTCTTATAGATATGTGGCATAAGCATGACAGTGGCAAGGAATAAATACATTTCAGCCACTGTTGTGTCTTTCCACCTGTGCAGCCATGATGATTCTCCAACCTCTGTTGTGTTGTTCATGACATATTGGTAATAAAAGTTTGTCTGAGTCACTATCAAGTTCATTATAGGCTCGTCAAAGTACAACTGGAAATAGTCTAACTCTGTAGACTCATTCGTTATGGGACATTCTGGCTGGATACCACTTCCACTAGCATCAAAATCACAAGGCTGTGGCACGAATATACTTTGTGTCCAGTTCCACTCACGATCACATGGTGCAGGGTGGACCTGTGGCATGGGGCGAGGGGGGGCAGGAGGAGGAGGGAGAAGAGTGGAGGCAGCACATGGTTGAGGGGGTGCCGGGCGGACCTTTGTCTGTCCACCCACTGCGCCATGTGGTCCAGGCACCATGCCACCCACCACTACTTCCTCCATCCCTGCATACTCCCCTTCGTGATCACTTTCACTATCAGTGGCCGGGGTTTTGGATCGTGACCTGCCACGACCCTTGGGGATTGCATATGGCACACTGCCTGAACGTAGATAACGCCGCCTATAAGTACGTTTCACTGGTGAATAATGAACATCACTATCACTAGACGAATCCTCAACTGGCATAAAATCAATCTCATCATCACTTACATCACTTTCACTATCACTCCTAAAACACCGGGAAAATGATAGTTTCCTCTTGCGAAGTTGCCTATGGGTAATACTTGCCACTCCAGAGGTGCTTGGCCTAGGGTCTTCTGTGGCCACACTGGCCACCCCAGAAGTGCTTGGCCTAGGGTCTGATGTGGCCACACTGGCTACCCCAGAGGTGCTTGGCCCTAGGACAGGTGTTGCTACCCCAGAGGTGATGGGCTGGGGGTCATCTGGGTTATCGTCGATATTTTCACTAATTCCTTGAATATTACTGGCCCCATTGGTGTCAAATCCACTAAACTCACGATCTCTATCACTTTCCTCAAATAGTAGAGTGTTAATACGACGAGGCGTGAGTGAATCACGAGGATGTGCCATGATGTTGACCCAGGATGGAGCTGAATGTAACTGGTCCTACCATGTGGTACCCAGGCATCCCAGATTTTTTGTATACTGCGCACACTGAGTGCGCACACCCATTCTCTCATGTCTAGGTGACTCAGGCCTATCGCGCTAATTTTGAACGAATGAAAAATAAAACGTATATATAAATTTGGGGCGCTACGCGCGTGAACGTATATATACGTTTGGACCGTTTAAGGGTTAATAACAAAAAAAGACACAATACCGTGACTGGAACGATTTAATAATCAATTTAATAATTTAATAATAAACAAACACAATAAACATTTTTTTTGCTACGTTCAGAATGATTTTTGCAAAATTATTGCATACACAAATTTTCACTTGCCTAATTTGGCAAGAAGAGCATTGCTATTTAAGCAAAAATTGCAAGTTTTACCTATTCAGCACAACACACACACACACACACTCGGGGCCAAGAGCTATGACTCGACCCCCGCAACCACAAATATGCGAGTACACACACACACATATATATCAATGCACCATGCAGAAACAGGCTGGTATACACAGAGAAAGATCACAGGATCAAAGCACGATTTGAAGCCATATATGTACATGCATACATACGTAGTGTCAAAGTATTGTATTGGATGGTACCGGTAAACACCTGGCCAATACCAGCTGATACTTTTTAAAATATTAATATCACATGTTTGCTTAACCCTTTCAGGGTCGAGACCCCCTGATCCTTAAGTCCTACTCAGGGTCGAAAAATATTCAATAAATAAAAAAATTATTTGTTCTCATGAAATGATAGAGAATCTTTTTATGATCATAATGACAACAAAAGTATGAAATTTGATGGAAAACTTATAGAGTTGTGCTCTCGCAAAGTTAGCGGTATCAGCGATATTTACGCATTGGCGGTTTCGTCCACTTTGAGCCCTATTCTCAGCCAATTCCAATGTTTCAATCTACTAAAATCATAGCTATTTTGCTAGAATTCTATTTGTTCTATCAACTGAGTACAAGAAACCACCTATTTACCAATTTCAACTACCCAATAAAGTGGTCAGAAATTGGTAATTTGGCCAATTTCACACAAATTTCAAAAGATGCCAATTTCAAAATAGGGTCCAGAATAAACAAGACAAGACATTCCTGGTACTAAAATAACATTTTATCTGTTCATTAGTCACGTCTCCAGGCCCCTCTTACATTAATTTTGCTTTCCATTTTGAAGTTATATTCTCACAACAAATAGAAGATTTACTCTTATGTATACTACTGCATCACTGTAAAAATGGTATAAATAATATCAGCTCACTTGTGCAAGAATATTAGACTCACCAGTTGACGTGTACTGGACGCGTGGCGTGATTTATTTGCTCGTGAACATCGGAAAATAATCAAACATTTTCGCTAATTTGTGCTCAATTTCAAGGTACTTGTCATCGTGAAACCAATCAAAATTATCTCTGTTTCTGTACTATATGTTCCATTCTATCAAATGAGACCAAGAAAACAAGAATACAACCATAAATACCATACAAAAAAAGATTGCAAAGTCGCTGTTTCAAACCGAAAACACGGTCAGTTTTCTTTTCTCTCATTATGCACTGTGTGCTGCAGGATTTTTTTTTATACTGGCCCGGTGGCCTGGTGGCTAAAGTTCCCGCTTCACACACGGAGGGCCCGGGTTCGATTCCCGGCGGGTGGAAACATTTCGGCACGTTTCCTTACACCTGTTGTCCTGTTCACCTAGCAGCAAATAGGTACCTGGGTGTTAGTCGACTGGTGTGGGTCGCATCCTGGGGGACAAGATTAAGGACCCCAATGGAAATAAGTTAGACAGTCCTCGATGACGCACTGACTTTCTTGGGTTATCCTGGGTGGCTAACCCCCCGGGGTTAAAAATCCGAACGAAATCTTATCTTATCACACTGACCATGCAGACCCATTCTTTCACATCTAGGCCTACCAGCCTTTTCCTGCTTGATTTGAAGGCGCTAGAATTTATGCGTACTAGTAGGATACCAACCCTGGTGCGTAAGCTGTACTAGTATGGCATCAACCCTGAAAGGGTTAAGAATATCAACATTAACACTGTACCTCATGATTGTAAGTTACTGTTACACATACACACACACACACACACACATGCATATATACACACATGCACTTTCTCACACATAAACAAAAAATGTAAAATTAAACTGTCCAAAAGTAGATCTTCGTTCACTCTCATAGCCCTCCAAACGTAGATCTACATTTTATTTTAGATGCTTTCAAATGTAAAAAAAAATGTAGATCTATACTTGGAGCACTGTGTTATTTAACCCTTTCAGGGTCGACAGGCCCTCTCAGAGACTTGTTCTCAGGGTCGGCCAAATTTAAAAAAAAAATTATTTTTTCTTATGAAAAGATAGAGAATCTTTTCCCGATCATAATGACACCAGAAGTATGAAATTTGATGGAAAACTTACAGAATTATGCTTTCGCAAAGTTAGCAGTCTTGATGATGTTTACGCATCAGCGATTTTGTCCACTTTGAGTCCTATTTTCAGCCAATTCCAGTATACTTGTTGACAAAAATCATAACTATTTCGCTAGAACTCCATTTTTTCTATCGAATGAGTACAAGAAACCACCCATTTACCGATTTCAACTATCCAATACAGTGGTCAGCATTTAGCAATTTTGCAAATTTCACACAAATTTCAAAAGATGCCAATTTCCGAATAGGGTCCAGAATAAACAAGAAAGACATTCCAGGCACTAAAATAACATTTCCTCTGTTCATTAGTCACGTCCCCATGTCCCTCTTACATTCTTTTGCTTTCCACTTTGAATTTTTATTCTCACAAAAAAATAGAAGATTTAAGGCTATGCAGACTACTGCATTGATGTAGAAATGATATAAATAATATCAGCACACTTGTGAAAGAATATTAGACTCACCAGTTGACGTGTATTGGACACATAGCGTGATTTGTTTACTTTTGAACTTTGGTAAAAATCGAACATTTCTCCTACTTTGAGCTCAATTTCAAGGTACTTTTCTTTGTAAAACCAGTCAAAATCATCTCAATTTCTGTAATATGTCTTCCATTCTATAAAATGAGACCAGGAAAACTAGAATACAACAATAAACACCATACGAAAATATAGTGCAAAGTTGCTGTTTTAATCCAAAAACAAGGTCAGTTTTTTTTTTCTCATTACGCACTGTGTGCTGCAGGATTTTTTTTATACTGTGCACACTGACCACATAGACCCATTCTTTCATATGTAGGCCTACCAGCTTTCTCTCACTAGATTTGAGGGCGCTAGAATTTAGGCGTACTAGTACGTCAAAAACCCTGGCTCGTAAGCCGTACTAGTACGGCCGAAACCCTGAAAGGGTTAATATCCATTGTGCAGTAAGCATTTCCTTATATGTATACTGAATTCATTATAATTTTAACCTTTTCAGGGTCGAGAGGCCGTCTCCAAAACATGTTCTCAGGGTCGAAAATTTTTCGGAAAAAAAAAAAATTCTTATGAAAAGATAGAGAATCTTTTCACGATCATAATGACACCAAAATTATGAAATTTGATGGAAAATGTACGGAATTATGCTCTCACGAAGTTAGCGGTCTCGACGATGTTCATGCATCGGCGATTTTGTCCACTTTGAGCCCTATTTTTGGCCAATTCCTGTGTACTAGTTGAGAAAAATCATAGCTATTTTGCTAGAACTCCATTTTTTCTATCGAATGAGCACAAGAAACCACCAATTTACAGATTTCAACTATCCAATAAAGTGGTCAGAATTTAGCAATTTTGCCAATTTCACACAAATTTCAAAAGATGCCAATTTCCAAATAGGGTCCAGAATAAACAAGAAAGACATTCCTGGCACTAAAATAATATTTCCTCTGTTCAATAGTCACATCCCCAGGCCCCTCATACATTTCTTTTGCTTTCCACTTTGAATTTTTATTTTCACAAAAATTAGAAGAATTACTGTTATGCAGACTACTGTATTAATGTAGAAATGGTATAAATAATATCAGCACACTTGTGATAGAATATTAGACTCACCAATTGACGTGTATTGGACACTTGGCATGATTTGTTTACTTTTGAACTTTGGTAAAAATCGAACATTTCTGCTACTTTGAGCTCAATTTCAAGGTACTTTTCATTGTGAAACCAATCAAAATCATCTCAATTTCTGTAATATGTCTTCCATTCTATAAAATAAGACCAGGAAAACTAGAATACAACCATAAATACCATACGAAAATACAGTGCAAAGTCGCTGTTTTAAACGAAAAACACGGTCAAAGTTTTTTTTCTCATTACGCACTGTGTGCTGCAGGATTTTTTTTTATACTGCACACACTGACCACATAGACCCATTCTTTCGTATGTAGGCCTACCAGCTTTCTCTTGCTAGATGTGAGGGTGCTAGAATTTAGGCAGACTAGTATGTCAAAAACCCTGGCGAGTAAGCCGTACTAGTACGTCGGAAACCCTGAAAGGGTTAAAAATAAAAATTTAGGAAAAAGTGCCTGCTGAAAACTGAGTATCAGAATTGGCCAAAAATTGGTATTAATATCAGCCAATATTGTGATATCATCCCATCCTAAATATATACGGGTCTCCATATAGTGCAAACACATCAAGCACCACTTTTTTAGCCTCCATGATCATAGTCACTCTTGCTGGAAAGTCATAACCAGTTTAAGCTGAGGCATCAACAAAACAGCATCATCCTCCCAATATGAAAAGGAGCTTGGCCTTAGAGAAATTTAGGAATTAAAGTGTAGCTGATGTTAATGTTTTGGTAAATTACAACCTTAATGACTTTTCTGTAGTTGACAGCTTCAAATTGAAGTGCAAAGAAGTGCAACACTATCAATAATTACCAAAGAAGCATGTCAATTTTTTTTGTTAATTAATACATTGGCCATTTCCCACCGAGGCAGGGTGACCCAGTAAAGAATAATCACTATTATCACTCATTCCATCACTGTCTTGCCAAAGGCATGCCTACACTACAGTTCAAAAACTGCAACACATCTCCACTCTTCCTTCAGAACACAGGCACTGTACTCACCACATGCAGGACTTAAGTCTGGCTAACTGGTTTCATTGAATCCCTTCATAATTGTTACTTTACTCACACTCCAACAGCACATCAAGTCATAAAAACCATGCCTCTGCTTGTTCTTATCTAACATGCTCATGCACACATGCCTGCTGGAAGTCTAGGTCCCTCACATTAAAACCTCATTTATCCCCTCCCTCCAACCTTTCCTGGGACAACTACCACACCTTCCCTCCACTACAGATTTATATGTCCTCCAAGTCATTCTATTTTGTTCCATCCTCTCTAAATGTCTGAACCACCTCAACAACCCCTCCTCATCCCTCTGGGCAATACTTTTAGAAACCCCACACCTCCTCCTAATGTCCAAGCTATGGATTCTCTGAATTATATTCAAGCCACACATTGCTCTCAGACATGGCTGGATGCAGCCTTCTTCTTGTTGTAACATTCACCATTCATGCTTCACACCCATATAAGAGTGTTGGTAATATTTTAAACACTGCTTTGTAGTCTTGAATATGAAATTATTCTAAACTAGACAAGTGTCATTAAGAAATATTTATCTGATGAACTCTCAATGTCTTTTTAGCACTCACACATGAGTAAAGAATTTTTTAGCGAGGATAACTTTTATCGGTGGTTTTATTGCATTGTTATACAGAATATGTACAATATTGTTTTACAACACACTATACAATATGTATCTGATATTTTTATTGAATACAGTCCAAAAAACAGAACTTAAGAGTCACTAAACATTTTTAATATTGTTTATAAAAGATAATAAAACTCATATATATATATATATATATTGGTCTGTTTATAAGAAGATATATTATCAGAGGAAAAATACATGTATAATCCCATTCCCCTTCAATACAAATTTTAAATATATGTTACAATCAAATGTAACCTGCTTTTACCTTATGAATGTCAAACTTTTTATCCATCCACTGAAAGCATTGCTTATCAGTTATTACCATATTTTATTATTAATTACATCCACTCATGAATATATATTTGTAATTAACCCTTTCACTGTCCAGACCTTGAAATGAAACTTGCTGTGTCCAAAAATCCCCCCCCCCCAAAAAAAAAAATCTTTTGAAATGGTTGAATCTTTTTTTTTTTTAAGAGTAATTACACCAAAAGTACAAAATCTGATGGAAATCTTACAGAATTATGCAAGTGCAAAGTTAGTGGTCTTCGCACAATGTACACACCGGCAATTTCATTAACTTTGAGTCCTACTGTAAGCTAATTCCATTGTTCCAATTGACCAGTTTCTTAGCTATTTTGCTAGTATACCTTCCATTCTATCAAATGAATACAAGAACCCTCTCATTCAACTAGATAATAAAGTGATCAGAATTCGGTAATTTGGCCAATTTCATACAAAATTAGAAAATACCAATATAAAAACAGTCCATATTAAACACTGTAGACATTCCTGGCACTAGAACATAATTTCCTCTGTTCGTTAGTCAAGTTCCCAGGTCTCTCCTATATTAAACTTGCTTTCCATTTGGAATTTTTATTCACATAAAAACTGAAGATATACTCTATTTCTCGAATAATAAAATATAACCAGGAGAGATTGATCATGGTTTACAGCATCCCTATACTTTAATCAAACCTAATAAATACTCATAAAACAGACTGGGGGTTGTAGGGAGGCCTTATTTATCCTCTGGAACATCAACAAAAAATTGGATATTTCTGATACTTTGAGCTAAATTTCAAGCTACTTCCATTCCAAAAATCAATCAAAATCATCTCTATTTCAGTAAAATGTCTTCCATCATGCACTGCATGGGGCAGGATTTTTTCATATGGTGTACACTCACTGCACAGACACGTTCTCTCATATCCAGCCCAACTTATCTGAGTAAGCTGAGCTCATGATGTAAAACTACATCAGGGGTCCTGGCCTCAATAATGTAGTTCTAAGTAATGGACAGCAAAAGGGTTAAACTAATGCAATTTGTGAAGTACAGTAATTGAAGTGTGGATGAGTAATAATTCCAACAGAACCTAGAATACATAATGCATTATACAAACAATGTTTGGCTATATGGTGCAAGTTTTCTCAAGCTTGTACATTTCAGAAACCTTCTCTACCAGATTTTCTATAAAACAGAATCTCTTCCCTATTGATGGTTCCACCTTTAGTGAGAGCTCTATCATCTCCTGGCTTACTTGGAATATCTACCTCAACTGTGATTTTCCCGTCTTTCTGCTGATGTCCTCTCTCAACACCTCCACTTGACTCCACTTCTTTGTCTCTATCATCTTTCTCACCTTTGCCAAATAGTTCTTTATGGCTTATATAGGTTTAGTTCTTTCCATGAATACAGTAATAATAACTTACATTTTTGGTGTTTCACCTGACCGAACTATTGTAAAATTCACCCAGTTTATGAGTATTTCTCACTTGCGAGAAATTTTTGAATGAAACATGTGTCATACATGATCCTACACTGAGATGAACATACCAAATTACACAACTTAACTGTTGATCAAGAATAAGCCTGCAAATATGTTGCATCTTTATCTTTGGCTGAAATTCAATATGCATCATAACTTTGTCACCTGAAGAAGCAAAAATTTTATGGTTAAGCAGCAGCTAGTTCACATCTATTTCATTTCATATTAAGCCCCAAAAATTCTATACATTATAATTCAGATATATTTTTTTTTTTCACTTTAAGGTTAGGCTTCCTTTCAAAGGGGATTGTGATACTGGTGAAGGGCTCTTGATCCAAAGAACCAAAGCTTCCCCTCCTTCCTTGGATTAAACCTGATTATCTCCCATGCCAAACATTCCCCACATGATGTATGCCCTTTACAAGTTTAATACTTTCTCATGACTACAGTAACAGTAAGGTTAAGTTTGCAGTATGTTTGCATGTTTTAGCAGCAATCATTCAATATCCAACTGTATTCTTGAAGGCTAGCCAGAGACTAAATCATTCACTTGTATCAAACTGTAATTCTCCCCAGCACCAAGTATTGACTAATGCTAGTTGCCTAGTGTAAGAAACACTATACTTTGTAGCAATCTTTCTAGCAATATTGTTGGCAATACTGAAGTAAAGTACTTAGTACTCTTATTATTATTATTATTATTATTAATAATATTATTATTATTATTATTATTATATTCATACATAAAGTATGCCATACAATATTCGTTTCAAAACATATAAAACAACAAAATTCTCAACAACAAATGAAGAGTGAAAAGATAAGACAACTAGCACAACCATTGTTCCTCACAAAGATGTAATAATAGAATATGAGCAAAGGCAAGGTCTTGCAAATAGCATATATGCAAAGTACTGCATGTCCTCTAGTGCACAAGAGTGCCTCCGTTGTGGGACGGCTTTGTCAAGGGAGCTGACAGCCACATTTTGATCACAGTCTAGTGTTGTAATAAATTAAAGTTGTTCAGTTACAGCTGAAGTGCTGGCTGGTCTGGGTGAACACTTGAATGGTGCCGCCTTAAATTAGACCTGTCACCTGTCCGATAGTTACACTGTGGACACCCATACAGTTTTTCCCCAGTATGAGTGCGGATGTGCCTCCGCAGGTTGGCTCGGCTCACACTGGAACCACAGATGTGACACGATGTCCTCGGTGAAGCCCGCCGAAGGTCGTCCGCTACCCGTATCACCTGCCGCGCATCTTCCCATGCCCCTGCCCACGCCCGCCGCCCGCCACCGTCCACGCCCAGCAACATGTCAGTAAAGAGGCCAGCCATACCCTGTAACACCAGAAACACTGTCTCACTCCTGTATCCCCTAAACTATACCATATAAATTTTTGCACTAAGAATCTTATTTGCATCAATATAAACTGTCACATCTACAGTAAATTGATCCGCCTACTCAAAAGTTTACTCTGTTATATCTCTTGCATAAACAAGCCTTAGCTCATTAGAGTTAAATATTAATTAAATGTTGAAGATACCATAGTGACAATACTCTCATTTTGTTTATCTGGCATAACACTTCTAAAAATTATCACATACATACTCTGAAGCATTCTTTTATAAGGGATCACATACACTGGAGGCACATTTTTATAAGTTATCACATACATATTTTGATTTGCACTTTTTATAATAGATAATGTACATACCACACTTTGGAACACTTTTATAAGTGATCATATACATATTTTAAAGCACATCAAAATTGCTAAGTAAAGCATTCTAAATATGCATAATAAGTTTCCAATAGGCATTTAAAAACCTATATGAAAAAGTGAATGTCTGGCATTTCCATGTGTATGAGGTTTATAGTCAAAATATTTGAAGTGTAGAGCCTATTATAGATAATATTAAGTCCAGTACCATGTTACTACTGCCACTTAGTAGGTACTTTCCAAATCTTTTTGAATTCCAGTAGTCTTGGAACACCAACACTAAGCTACAGGGTTACACACTGTAATTCCAGTGGTCTTTGTAGTTATCTTGAAACCTACAACACTAAGTGGTCTTTGTAGTTATCTTGAAACCTACAACACTAAGTGGTCTTTGTAGTTATCTTGAAACCTACAACACTAAGTGGTCTTTGTAGTTATCTTGAAACCTACAACACTAAGTGGTCTTTGTAGTTATCTTGAAACCTACAACACTGAGTGGTCTTTGTAGTTATCTTGAAACCTACAACACTAAGTGATCTTTGTAGTTATCTTAAAAAGAAATGAGAAATGCTCAAAAAGCTGTTAAAAAGGAAGGTTGAAAACATTAAACATGACCATGCTGGCTGATTGGAGAAAACAAAGAAACATGATAGCAACATACAGTATACAGTTATAAAAGATTATGAGAGACTTTCTAGCAACTTTTTTAGTGCAATAAAATGGATAACAAAAAGCCACCAATATGAATAAAGAAGAAACTGAAGGCAAAGGGATACTTGAATATTTTCTTTATGAATAGAGTAGTTGAAGAATGGAAATATATAAGAGGTGGAAAGTTCTACAACTACTGGAAAATGTAAAAATTTATATGATGAATATAATAATGAAGATGGGATACCAAATTACAAATACTTTAGGTAATACTGTACTAAGTTATAGGATACATGCAGTGCTGCATAATTTAAAAGCACTAATTTAGGTAGACTCAAATATTCTACATATACTAGTACAGTATTTTACTGTATTATTATTTCCTTATACAGTAATTCACTAAGGCATTCTCATTTGGCTGAATAATTGTACATATACAATCCAAGGCCTATATTTTTTTTTATCTCACATCTTTATTATAAAACTTAATGTTGCTGTATAATGCAAATAAACTTCTACCATACATTATCCTATCCACAATGTAGATATGAACCCTTAGTGCAGTAATTTTTGACTACTACCTCATCTACTATACTTATATCTACTTTTTCTTGATATCCTTATCAGTCTTGCCTCTTCTATCAGTTTCAAAGCTGAATGAGAATCTAACATATTTATTCTTTTCCTTGATGTTCATTAATACTACTCTGTGACTGGTTTTGTTTTTGTTTACCACAAGCCTATGCACAGTGGAATGTACTGCACATTCACCACTTTTCTTATCATGCTCCTTCTGTCAAGAAGAGCATTCTTGTTTCTCCCTGCGTGCCCTCCGCATCTGTGACCCTCAGTTTCTTGACTCTGAAATTTTCACTCTTTGCAGCTCATTGTCTCACCTTGGTTACCATCTGCTGACTCACATGCTACATTTTCTTCTTTCTCAAAAATTACCATTCTTTGCCTTTCCTAAATTTCCATTCTTAACCCTTTCAGGGTCCGTCCTGTAGGTCTATGGCTTTACGTTCAGGGTCCAAACCGTAGATCTACGCCAAAATTCTAGCGCCGTCAAATTTAGCACGAGAAGGCTGGTTGGCCTACATCTACGAGAATGGGTCTGGGTGGTCAGTGTGCACACCATAGAAAAAAATCTGGACGCCCACATGGCATTGTGGGAACGCCTGCAAAGTAGCTTTGTTCATCATGCCTGGCGGCAAGATGCTCTCACTCCCCACTCACTCTCCGGGCAAATTCTGACTCTCCTCTTCACAACTTACAGTTCTAAGACTGATGGAAGTGGAGCTGAAGACGAATTCTATGGTTTTGAACCATATGGTACCATTGTGCCATATGGTACAATGGTACCATATGGTACAATGGTACCATATGGTACAATGGTGCCATGTCATACAATGGTATCGTATGGTACAATGTATGTATAGTACATTGTACCATATAGTACATTGTACCATATGGTACAGGGTACAGGGACCCTAATGGAAATAAATCTGTCTGACTTTTTTGGGTTATCCTAGGTTCTCCAAACATATGCTGCTAAGTATGATATTCTATGTAACTTTATTTGTGTATAACTAAATAAACTTACTTATGATGCCACATGCACTTGAGTAAGTTTATTCAGGTGTACAGAAATACAATTACATAGATTATCATACATAGCAGCATATGTATAAAATCCTAGGATAACCCAAAAAAGTCAGGGTGACTTATTTCTATAGTTATCCCTGTATCTGTACCATATGGTACCCTGCACCATATGGTACCCTGCACCATATGGTACCCTGTACCATATGGTACCCTGTACCATATGGTACCTTGTACCATATGGTACCCTGCACCATATGTTATCCTGTACTGCATGGTACCCTTTACCATATAGTACAATGTACCATATGGTATCCTGTAACATATACCGTGTACCATATGGTCAATAGGAGTTGGTGGCATGAGACACCAGCCAAGACTGAGTGAGTGGCGACGCAAGCTAGCTACTGACTCCGCAGTTTCCCAGACAAAGTGCTTTGTCATCCACCTCAAGGAACACGTAAAGTTCCTGTACACTTGTAAATATATAATAGAACATTACTAATATGCAACATTTTTGCATATTTTTTTTGTAAACAACTATTGTAACCAAAATAATAATGAAAATATTAGTGTGTTGAATACAACAGTACCATATGGTACAATGAACCATATGGTATCATTGTACTGTATGGTACAATGTACCATATGGTACCGTTGCATCATATGGTACCATATGGTACCATTACACCATATGGTACCATAAGGTACCATTGCACCATATGGTACCATTGTATCATATGGTACCATTGTACCAAATGGTGCCATTCTATCATGTGGTGCCATTGTATCATATGGTACCATTGTATCATGTGCCATTGTGCCATATTGTACCATATGGTACCATTGTATCATATGATGACATTGTACCATATGGTACCATTGCACCCTATGGTACCATTGCACCCTATGGCACCATTGTACCATATGGTACCATTGTACCAAATGGTGCCATTCTACCATGTGGTACCATTGTATCATATGGTACCATTGTATCATGTGCCATTGTGCCATATTGTACCATATGGTACCATTGTATCATATGATGCCATTGTACCATATGGTACCATTGCACCCTATGGTACCATTGCACCCTATGGCACCATTGTACCATATGGTACCATTGCACCCTATGGTACCATTGCACCCTATGGCACCATTGTACCATATGGTACTATATGGTACCATTGTACCAAATGGTGCCATTCTACCATGTGGTACCATTGTATCATATGGTACCATTGTATCATGTGCCATTGTACCATATTGTACCATATGGCACCATTGTACCATATGGTACCATTGTATTCAACACAATAACCACACTAATATTTTCATCATTTTGTTTACAATAAACTTGTAAACAAGTTTTGTAAGCAATATAATGATAAAGAAATTAGTGCAGTTATTGTGTTGAATACAATGAGTGTACACTTAAACAATATACATTATATTGGTCTCACAGGCCACAAATGTTATTAGAAAAAGAAAAAATAGAAAAGAAAAGAAAAAAGTATAAAAAACATAAAATAAAAAAATGGGATTTTGCGGAAGTCACTGATGTTGCCGCCACCCGGTCATTTTGGGTCAACTTCCCATCGCTGTATCTCGGTAAGTACTGATCAGAAAAACTTTTTTTTTGTCTTATTACCTTCACAAAAATATAATCTTTAATTCTGTAAGAAAAAATAATTTTTTTTTTTTCAAAATTTCTTGGACACTGGAGCACCACTTCAGATTTTGGCCTTGGACCCTGAAGGGGTTAAAATTATTCAGAACACCATCTGTTTATTAGGTTCAAACTAAAAATCCTTTGTAGTAATCAAGTTTATATTTCTCTTCCACCTTGAACAGCAGTGAAAGTCTGAATGTGATCAGGTGAGGCATTTTCAATTTGCTGCACAGAAAATGTACCTTCGAATTTTTATGGTAAAACTGTCACCTATACATTCCAATAAAAAATCTTTTTTTTTTTTTCTAAGCATGATACACCAGTGCTGAAAGTTTGAATCCTATCAGAAGGTGATCAGATGAGGGGTTCCCATATCACTCAGGTTAACCGCAAAGTAGTCAGAGCCCTATATTAAATTTCTAGTTTTCACACGACCATGCAAAAGATATAGAAATCCAATGGTTTCATGATTTGTTTAGGATACAGGATGTAAGTAGTACAGCAATGCTAACAACTTGTAGGTAAAAGACACATATACCCTGATCCAAACATTTATTAACCCTTTGTAGTTATCTTCAAAACCCCAATTGCTAAATGGTGAAAAGGCAGGACCTAGTATAAAACCCATAAAACAGACCTGGGGTGGAGGGAAGCCTTACCCTCCTCAGAAAAACTGACAAAAATTTAATATTTCTGTCACTATGAGAGCTATTTCAAACTACTTCTGGTAATAAAATAGAGATGATTTTGGTCTGTTTCAGACAGACCAAAATCATCTCTATTTCATTACTTTGTCTTCCATTCTATCAACTGATACCAAGAAACGGCCAATAAAACCATAAAAACTACCCTAGAAGACACCTCAGTCACTGTTTTACATCAAACTCAAGGTCAGAGGTTAGCTGTTCCCATCATGTGTTTTATGGAGCAGGATTCTTTTAAAACTGTGCATACTCACCACAGACTCTTTCATGTCTAGGCCAAAATTTACCACTCACAACACATTTGAAGGTGCTGTGGTTAATCCCTTGACTGTTGAAACCCCAAATCCTGAGGTGTCTTCTGGTGTTGAAAAATTTTTGAAAAAAAAAAAAAAAAAAAAAAAAAAAAAAAAAAAAAAAAAAAAAAAAAACATGAAATGATAGAGAATCTTTTCCTGATATTTACGAATTGGCGATTTTGCCCACTTTGAGCCCTATTTTTGGCTAATTCCATTGTTCCAGTCAACCAAACTCATAGCTATTTCTTTAGAACTCCATTTGTTCTGTTGATTGGGTGCAAGAAACTGCCCATTTACCGATTTCAACTACCCAATAATGTGGTCAGAAATTTGCAATTTGGCCAATTTCACGAAAATTAAAAAATATGACAATTTCAAAATAGGGTCCAGAATGAATAATGCAGACATTCCTGGCTCTAAAATAACATTTTCTTTGTTCATCAGTCATGTCTCCAGGCCCTTCTGATATTACTCTTGCTTTCTATTTTGAATTTTTAATCAAACAAAAAATAGAAGATTTACTGTTATGCAGACTACTGCAATATTGTAATAATTGTATAAATAATGTCAACCCATTCATGACTGCATATCAGAATGGCTAGTTGGACATTTATTGGGCAATGATATCATTTGTTTACTTTTGAACATTGGCAAAAATCAAACATTCCCCCTACTTTGAGCTCCATTTCAAGGTTCTTTTCATAGTAAAACCAATCAAAATCACTTCTATTTCTATAATATGTTTTCCTTTCTATCAATTGAAACCAAGAAAACGAGAATACAACCATAAACACTACATGAAAATACACCACAAATTCGGCGTTTTAATCCAAAAAAACGGTCGTTTTTTTTTTCTCATTATGCACTGCGTGCTGCAGGATTTTTTTTATATAGTACACACTGACTACACAGACCCATTCTCTCACATGTGGGCCTACCAGCACACATACAGCCTAAACTTACTGCAGTCACACATTTCAACAACAGCTCCAACTTTCTATGAAGCAAAATATACCAGTGTTAAAAGTTTGAAGCCATTCAGAAGAGGTACACTCAAGTTATCACATGGAAACAAAAACTATGAATAGTCTATAAAATTGACCAAATGGTACCTGGTCATGCCAATAGTTTCATGAATGCTTCCCTAGTTACAGTACATACTCCAGCACTGAAAATTTGAGGCCAATCAGTTCAGACATTCTCAAATTTTAAAAGAAAACCTTGGAAGAAAAAATTCGGGTAACCATTTAAAGGTACCCCTTCACTTATTCCTAAAAATAAGCCTGGTACCTAATTGTAATTACTATACCTGGTACCAGGGATGCAGCCACCAGGGAAAAGGGGCAGGAATCCAGCTGCTAGGTCTGGCACACCGAGAGATTGGAAAAGAAAAAAAAGCTGAGGAGGCAGGCAGAAGGAAGTATGTATCAGTAGAGCTGTCCATATAGGCAGAGAAGGATGAGTCACAGGATGCAAGATACAATTACTCTCACTCTTATGTTTTCCCTGCCATTGATTTGGGCACTTTTGATCTTGTTAGTCTCTGTCTCTCCATTCTCACTGCCAGTGGCAGACATCATGAAGCAGCAGTGGCAGACATCATGAGGTAGCAGTGACAGACAACATGAAGCAACAGTGGCAGACAACATGAAGCAGCAGTGGCAGACATGAAGCAGCAGTGGCAGACATCATGAAGCAGCAGTCACAGACATCATGAGGTAGCAGTGGCAGACAACATGAAGCACCAGTGGCAGACAACATGAATCACCAGTGGCAGACAACATGAAGCAGCAGTGACAGACATGAAGCAGCAGTGGAAGGCATCATGAAGCAGCAGTGGCAGACATCATGAAGCAGCAGTGGCAGACTTCCTGAGGTAGCAGTAGCAGACAACATAAAGCAGCAGTGGCAGACAACATGAAGCACCAGTAGCAGACAACATGAAGCAGCAGTGGCAGACATGAAGTAGCAGTGGCAGACAACATGAAGCAGCAGTGGCAAACAACATGAAGCAGCAGTGTCAGCATAGTTGCTGATCCCCTGTATATGTACATATATGTTATCTGAGTATCATAGTACTATCCATATGTTTTACATAGTTGACCCCTTTGCTAAGCTCAGTGACTAGCATGTATGACGTCACGTGATGCCGCATGTGAGCGCTGGGCTCCCAGCCCCTCTCTCACTCCACGCTTAGGTCTAACAACGGGCAACACGACAGGCTGGCTCCCCTTCTCACACTCTGCTAATATATGTGTTACCATCCAACAAGTGTGTTTAACTCCATCACATCTCCACGAACCTTTTCAACAAATGGTGCCAGCGGTGAGCGCGTAAAATTGATATTTACACAGATGTACAGAGATTAACTTCTCTCAGCCATGGACATTGTGTATCGACCGCATGGCGGCTTAGCCTAGCAGCCAGCTACCTCGAGCAAGCATCCACCAGCCTGTTTGCTTCCTGCTTACTGGTCAGTCTTTGTGTCTTAGTGTTTTATCTGCTTATTTGCATTACTTCCGAGAGGTTGACCCGAATTTACAAATTAAGCCAAGCCGCCAAGCCAGTCTGTGGGGGGGAGTCAAGCCCTATGCCATCCAGCCTGTCTTAAGTACCAGCCTTACCTGGTAAGCCAGCTTTCCACCCCTGCTGTGCTCATCGTTACAAGTTCTCAAGCCAGTCTGTGTGACGGGTTAAACCAGCAAGCCAGCCTGCCGTGTTGCCTCTTGTTAGACCTAAGCGTGGAGTGAGAGAGAGGCCAGGAGTCCAGCGCTCACATGCAGCATCATGTGAAGTCATACATGCCAGTCACTGAGCCTAGCAAGGGGTCAACTATATAAAACATATGGATGGTACTATGATACTCAGATAACATATACATATACAGGAGATCAGCAACTATGCTGACAGCAGTGGCAGACAACATGAAGCAGTATTGGCAGACCTTGTACCTTGAAAACAACCTTGTTGTACCCTGGTAGCAGCCTTGTTGTACTCTATACTATAAGTGAGTTTCCGAACGCCATCACGAGATGGCACTATGTATCTAAACAATGCTCAGTCCACTCCACTCATGGTGGAGGGAATTCTCATGTTTTCCTTACGTTATATGCAGTTATTTCTTGTTTCTAACCATGGGTCCTAAGAAAGCAAGTGCAATGGACAATGCTGAGAAGAAAAAGAGGATAATTTCCATAAAATTAAAGTGGGAAATCATAGATAAACAAACTAGGTGGAGGGTTAAAAACTTGGCCAGGCAGTACCAGCATATCACTTCTACGATATGTACAATACTAAAGCAGAAGGAGTCAGTGACAAAGTGTAGCAGTTAAGTGTAGCATTAAGAGTGTAGCAATTATAAGTCACTCTGTCTGACTTTTTTGGGTTATCCTAGGTTCTCTACGCACGTAGTCAGAAGCAGGAATGGCCGCTGTGGTGGCCCTATAAACCCCAACAACAACAATGGCCACTGTGTTAGGTAAGACACATATGCAACAGTTAGGTATCTTTATTTTGAAACGTTTCGCCTACACAGTAGGCTTCTTCAGTCGAGTACAGAAAAGTTGATAGAAGCAGAAGATACTTGAAGACGATGTAATCAGTCCATCACCCTTAAAGTTTTGAGGTGGTCAGTCCCTCAGTCTGGAGAAGCCTACTGTGTAGGCGAAACGTTTCAAAATAAAGATACCTAACTGTTGCATATGTGTCTTACCTAACAATCTGTCGGTATTTTATACCATTTTAATGTTCAATGGCCACTGTCTTCACCACTAGCCACATACGTAATGACATGTATTTTATTCATTCTATTGCACGTGTCATGTTTCTATGTTATTAATATTGTTCATTATGTCATATTAGATGAATTGTGATAGATAAATAAGCTGTAGAGTTGATATTAGGGAAATTATTGAAATATTTTGTCATGCCTGGAATTCCACAGGAACGAATTAATTCCATTTCAATTAATTTAAATGAGGAAAATTGACTCTGCAAATGAGCAAATCCAGATGTGAGCAAGGTCATGAACTGGATTAAACTCATAAGTAGAGGTTCCACTGTACAGTGGACCCCTGAGTTTCATGATTAATCCATTCCAGAGAGAACATAAGAACATAAGAAAGGAGGAACACTGCAGCAGGCCTGTTGGCCCATACTAGGCAGGTCCTTTACAATCCTTCCCATTAACAAAATATTTGCCCAACCCAACTTGCAATGCCACCCAAGAAACAAGCTTTGATGATTCTATCCACTCATTATGCAAGTCCCACTTAAATCCAACCCCTCTCACTCATGTATTTATCCAACTTAAATTTGAAACTACCCAACGTTTTAGCTTCAATAATCCTACTAGGAAGACTGTTCCACTCATCAACTAAACAGCTGGTCAGCAATATGGGTCTCACACTGCCTGGGTCCTTGGGCTTTGGAACTGGTACAATGGTAGCCTTCTTGCAAGCTGCTGGGAGTGTCCCAGCCCTTCACGACTTGTTTGTGACGTCTAGTATGGCCTCCCATCCACTCTGGGATGTAGAAGTGGCTTATATACTGTAGTCAGATGAGGCAAGGCAGGCGGAGGCGAGGTCATAGGGGTACCATCCACCAGTCAAAGTAGGTCTTCATCCAAAGGTTGGACAAGTGTTGAAGAATTCTTTGTATCAAGATCCCATGATGTTGCAGTGTTTGACAGATGTGATAAATAGTTTAAAACTGACAAGATGAAGATTGAGACACTTATGTAATATATGGGAATCTTTATTGAAGAAACGTTTCGTCACACAATGGTTTCATTAGTCCAATAAATTGATTTAAGGTATGCCTGTGCCCTCCACAGAGACTCTATGGGGCATTTGATGAACTGGAATGAGGCACAACTTGCTCTCACCGAACCAGGCCTCAGATGCCGATGGTGCCTAGAAGCCTCGCTAATCTCCATCACCGACAAAACAGAACGTAACACTGGAAACCACAAAATTTCTAAAACATTAGCATACATGATACTCAAGTAGGCTAAGTACCACCAACCCAACAACACAGGAGTCACATGATCTCATCATCTACCCATCCTCATGCCAACATGGCATTCTTCAGGTCACCATGCATCACACCTCATTCTCTGCCTATATATAATGTCTTTCTACCTCTGCATGTTAGAAGTGATGAAGGTCCCAGGACCAAAACATTTTCTAATAAATATGTCACAGTGTTTGCTTACATGTCTTTCTAAACCAATTTGTTGGTATTTATTACCAAGGTTTATACCATTACTGCCGATGTACACAATTATATCCAAAACCAGACCACTTTTGCAGTCACACAATACAAATAACTTTATACCAAAGCACTTTCTCGTGCTTGGTATATACTGCTTGAACGACAGTCTGCCTATGAACAAAATCAAAGACTCATCAGTAACAAGCTTCCTAAAGGGATAAAAATACATAAGAACATAAGAATGAAGGAACACTACAAAAGGCCTACTGGCCCATACAAGGCAGGTCCTTATCAAAACCACCACTACCCAAAGCTACCCAAGAATTTACTCCTGTACCCACGACACCAATCAAACCCAGCCCCTCCCACTCATATATTTGTCCAATCTCTTTTTAAAACCATCCAAGGTCCTAGCCTCTATCACCCTACTTGGAAGACTGTTCCACACATCCACAACTCTTCAAAAATCAGTACTTACCTATGTCCTTTCTAAATCTAAATTTATCTCTGTAGATGAATGGTTCAGAGAACCGACAAGTTGATAAATTAGACACATGTGCAACACTTGGGTATCTTAAATTTACCTAACTTAAATTGAGTCCGTTATTTCTTGTTCTTAGCTGGTTCAACATCCTCAGTACTTTATTAGAACTGAGACACTTATGCAACATATGGGAATCTTTATTGAAGAAACACTTCACCACACAGTGGCCTCATCAGTCCAATACAAAGCAGGAAGGTACAAGGAGAGGAGGAGCTCGAGGTAATCAGCCCCCCTCAGCCTGGAATCGGCCCCTCAGCCCAGAATACGGCCCCTCAGCACTTTTATTTGAGGTACATAAACACATTCCTGATCTTATATAACCTGTTGTTTCTGTCAGGCCTTGTTTTGTCTGAGAAGTGTGGCATATGTAACAGTAGCAGAAATCGATTCACTGGTATAATGTCATTGAAAGATAGGGTTGAAATAAGGCAGTCTGTCGACCAGTATGTTGTGACGGTGTGCTTATACACATGTGGCATAAGCATTATTGTGGCAAAGAACAGGCACATCTCTGCCACAGTTGTGTCCTTTCACTGGTGTAGCCGTGACCTTGGTAAAAGAACTGTGCTTACCATGGTGTACTCACAGTATGTGTTGCTTTCCCTGACAATAATTTTCATCAGGGGTTCATTGAAGAATAACTGAAAGCATTCCAGTTCAGTGGCATTGTTCCGAAGTGTACATGATGGCTGTATTCCACTTCGTGTTTCATCAAAGTCATGGAGATTGGGAACAAAATTGGCACCTTCCTGCCAATCCCAGATGTGGTGTGCTGGTGGGTACTGGATATTGACAGGTGGTTGTGGAAGTTGTGGTTGTGGTTGTGGAGGTTGTGGGTGGTTGAGGCTGGTTGTGGCTGTGCTGAATTAGCAGCCTGGGTAGTAGTGTGGCCGACTGCTGGTGCCACATGACTCGTGCCACTGCCAACACCACCGCCACCTGCTGCCCCACACACATTACACATTCCCACTGTAACAATATGATCATCTTCACTATCAGTTCTTGGTGTAGGGCCATGGGATGTACTCCGAGATTTACATCTTTTCCTTGGAATGGCATATGGCACACTACCAGAATGCATGCTGCATCGTACATACTGCCGCTTCACTGGAGAATATTCCCCTCACTGTCACAACTCGAACTGTTTTCAAAAGCTTGGAAATCACTATCACTTTCACTACTCGCATTTGAGTCCTGTACATAGGGAAATAGTTTCCTCTTTCATCCTGGTACAGGCAAATGTGGGTTGTCTGGGTTTTCATTACTAATTACGTTATCCTGGGCACCGCTTTCGGTCACATCCTCCTGAAAACCATGGAATTCACTTCCACTGGCACTTACATCGCTGTCAGAACCATTACTTGGGAACAGAAGACCACAAATTCGGCGAGGCATCGTGAACAAGGACTACTAAAATGGCATTCCCACAATGCACCACTGAGTCCCTGATTATTTTTCATACTGCACACACCCATTCTCTCACATGTAGGCCTACCAGCTTTCTCCCGCTTGATTTGAAGCCGCTAGAATTTATGTATATTAATACGTCAAAAACATTGGCTCATAACACGTGTATATACGACTGAAACAGTCAAAGGGTTAAATCAAACACATGGTCTGAAATTTACTTTTCCTATCATGCACCATGTGGGGCAGGATTTTTTCTTATACTGTGCACACTCATCAAACAGACCCATTTTCTCATATCTAGGCCAAAATTTACCACTCACAGCTTACCTGAGGGAGATGAGCTCAAAACATATATCTACATGAGCGATGCTGGCATCAATAACGTACATCTACGTGTGAGACAGTGAATGGGTTAAGGGGCTCAGGATCATTTCCTAGAGAATGTATGATAATTATTTGTTTGCTTTGTCCCATTCAATTCTCCGAATGTTGAAATTAGAATTTCAGAAGATCCCTTCATGCAGGCTATTTCTTAGGTTATCCATGTATGGATTTATGCTCATCTCTCCTTTAGTGAGATTCTAATCAGAGTGCATTGTATTCAAGATTGTATCTGATTAGTTTCTCAGTGTTCGTGAAAATCAAATCTAGGAGTACATTGTATTCGAGATTGTATCTCTGATTAGTTTTTCTCAGTGTTTGTGAAGATCAAATCTAGGAGTACATTGTATTTGAGATTGTATCTCTGATTAGTTTCTCAGTGTTCATGAAGATCAAATTTAGTGTATTTCCACTTCTACTACCACTGGTTCTGTTATCTGTTAGCTCAAAGCAAACTTTTTGTAGAGTTCCAATAACTCTCTGATATGTATCTGTTGGGCTAATGTGCTTCCAGATGCTACTTCTGGTATAATGCTGGTGTCTATCATCTGCCATTTTATATTTTGAAGGTAGAGCTCTCCAAGGAAGACAATATTCTGTGATGGAATTTTCAAGACTCTAAAACAAAGGAGGTATGTATGTATCTTCCTTGTCTGATCTGTGAATTCCTCTGCCATTGCTGATGGTATTTTAAATGCAGGGTGCATCTTTATTCTTAAGAATTAGAATTACCAAATTCTTCTTCTTCTCAACTTTCATACCTAGTACATACTTCCTTTGTATCATCTGATACCTTTGAATTACTTTACCTTTGAAGAGTTTCAAAGAGTTTATCTACTCTCTGGCCATGGGCCAGGCTCGTCTGGTGCTTGCCTGGTCAACCAGGCTGTTGCTGCCCCACATATCCATCACAGCCTGGTTGATCTGGCACCTGGTGAAGATACTTGTCCAGTTTCCTCTTGAAGGCTTCTACACTGGTTCCAGCAGTGTTTCTGATATCTTCTGGTAAGATGTTGCATAGTCTGGGACCCCAGATGTTGATACAGTGTTCCCTTATTGTCCCCACCGCACCCCTGCTCCTCACTGGGTTTATTTTACACTTCCTCCCATCTCTCTTACTCCAGTATGTTGTTATGGCAGCGTGCAGATTTGGGACCAGGCCCTCGAGTACCCTTCCAGGTATATATTATCATGTACCTCTCTCTCCTCCGCTCCAATGAATACATGTTCAAGACTTGCAGGCATTCCCAGTAGTTCAGGTGCTTTACTGGCTCAATGTGAGCAGTAAACGATCTCTGTATTTGTTCCAGCTCAGATATTTCTCCTGCCTTGATCAGGGCCATCAGCTCTGAGCAATATTCTAAGCGAGGGAGCACTAGCGATTTGAAGAGTGTCACCATCGGCATTATTTCCCTTGTTTTAAAAGTTCTCAATACCCCCCCATCATCTTCCTGGCTGTCATGATCTTTGTCTTGTTATGGTCTTTAAAAGAAAGGTCTGCTGACATAATTATTCCTAGGTCTTTTAAGTGTTCCTTATGTTCTATTTGGTGACCCTCTTGAGTTTTGTATATAGTGCTCCTTTTGAGTTCTTCATTCTTTCCATACCTAAGCAGCTGGAACTTATCACCATTGAATGTCATGCTGTTTTCCACTGCCCACTGGAAAACCCTGTTTATGTCTTCTTATACTTTTTCAGTGTCCTGTACCGTAAGTAAGTAAGTAAGTAAGTAAGTAAGTTTATTCAGGTATACACAAATACAGTTACATAGAATTATCATACATAGCAGCATATGTGTAGAGAACCTAGGATAACCCAAAAAAGTCAGACAGAGTGACTTATTTCCATTGGGGTCCTGACTTTCATGCTTATTTTAGTGTCATCTGCAAATGATGATACAAAAGTGTGCCAGGTGTTTTTGTCTATGTCTGCTATGAGGATGAGAAACAGCAGAGGTGCCAGGACAGTGCCTTGGGGCACTGAGCTTTTGCCCTCGCTGATGCTGGATCTTGCCCTGTTAACTACTACTTTTTGTGTTCTGTGTTAGGAAACCGAAAATCCATCTACCTAACTTCCCCGTAATGCCCATGGCTTTCATTTTGTGCACTATCACTCCATGATCGCATTTGTCAAACGCCTTTGCAAAATCTGTGTAAATCACATCTGCGTTTTGGTTGTCTTTTGTATAGTAAAGCGAGTGTCTGACATAGGTACCTACCTACTCCCTGTGGCTTTTATATTACTTCCATACACTGTATATTATAATTATGGGCCCATATCTCACTGTCCAAAACATCCTTTATATAATTTTCCGTAAAAGTTCTATAGTGCTGCTTCTGTGAGGAGTCCACTTATATAGTTAACTTTCCTTTAAGTATTTTTAAACCTTCACTGTTAGGAAAAACGTGGGAGAGTTTACCATCTGAAAAGCTTGGGGTATTGAGCTTTCTTTGTACCACTGGTACTGTGCTATCTTATAGAGCACTTACTGTACATATTTGTTTTCCTTTCACAAATGATTGTTCTATAAACTGTAGTAGGTTCAACCCTGGTCTGTACAATACTTGTCTTCCATTGTCATGTAACTAAGCATTTTTCTTTTTGTTTAACCTATTTCTTCCTTTGGTTTGTTTCTTTGCCTAAATATTTTTGTATGCAGAGGTAAAGGACAGTATGTACTGTAGTAGTGAAGGACAGTATGTACTGTACTAGTGAAGGACAGTATGTACTGTAGTAGTGAAGGATAGTATGTACTGTAGTAGTGAAGGATAGTATGTACTGTAGTAGTGAAGGACAGTATGTACTGTAGTAGTGAAGGACAGTATGTACTGTAGTAGTGAAGGACAGTATGTACTGTAGTAGTGAAGGACAGTATGTACTGTAGTAGTGAAGGACAGTATGTACTGTACTAGTGAAGGACAGCATGTACTGTAGTAGTGAAGGATAGTATGTACTGTACTAGGGAAGGACAGTATGTACTGTAGTAGTGAAGGACAGTATGTACTGTACTAGGGAAGGACAGTATGTACTGTAGTAGTGAAGGATAGTATGTACTGTACTAGGGAAGGACAGTATGTACTGTAGTAGTGAAGGATAGTATGTACTGTACTAGGGAAGGACAGTATGTACTGTAGTAGTGAAGGACAGTATGTACTGTACTAGGGAAGGACAGTATGTACTGTAGTAGTGAAGCACAGTAAGTAGGCATGAGAAACATTATGTATTGCATAAAGTACAATCCTGAAATACTTTCATAAGTACACTCTTCATATTGTCATCAAAGGATACACTACCGTAAATGCACCCAACTTTTTTTTTAATAAAATAAACAAAGTGTAGACATGACACAACATGGTCAATAAAGCTAAGTGATACAAGTTATGAAGAAAGATTAGAAACATTGAAAATATAACCATTTGCTTACAGAAGGTAAAAATGAGCCATGACAACCATAACTACTCTACATAGAACAAGAAAAACTGATAGAAGATATAAATAGGTATAAATATGCCTAGTTGGATGAATCTTATTGTAGCCAGCTGGCCCAGTGGCTTACAAACTGGCCTGGAGTTTTTCCATTCACTCTCCATGGGCTCTAACCCCACCCTTTCTGTGGTTGTTTTTATGATAGAAGATAGATATGAAAGACATATGGGCAACATTAACAGGAAGAACATGAGATCAGTAGTGAAAATAGGAGCCCTGAGGGGTCACTAGAGAATATCTGGGTAACAAGAGTGGTGGATCCAAGAAGAGGCACCACTGTATATATGCAATCATTAGAAATTTTAAAAACTGCCAAACTTTAAAAATTAAAAATGCTCCCTTAACTACAAACACATAATTAAAAAGGCTGTATAAGATTATCAAAGGATATGAAAAAAATAAAAATTTTTTAGCAGTATTAACAAGAGACTAGAGCTATGAACTAAGTCGTAGTGTGAGAGGAAACAGTTGTACAGTGCAGGTTCTTCTGAGAGTGGTAGAATAATAGAGTAAGTTACAAGAGGAAGTGAGTACAGTACTAAAGCTAACCTAAAAAAATACAGTAGGACCCCTGTATCCGCAGGGGAAGGTTCCAAGGACCTACCATGGATACCAAAACCGTGGATAGTAGCAAACCTTATATGTATATAAATCCTATACATACCTATTATAAAGTTTAATTGATAAATTATGCACAATAAGTGGAGAATTATCACTTTTTTCACTGGTGGGAAGTACTTCATGACTTTCTATTAGTGAAACAGTGATAACTGAAGAACTATCAGCTTCTCTACTTTTGTGCTTTCGGGTCATTATTATACAAAATTAAGAGGTATTTTTGGGCCACAGTAAACCATGGATAACTGAAACAGCAGATACCAAATCAGTGGAAACGGGGGTTCTACTCCATATATTAAATTAATTATCAAAGATGGGGACTGCAAGCTTAGCTCTGCTTCAGTACTTACAAACAGATAGTTTATCTATTTCTCTCACTCATGCTCTCTATCGTTCACTCTTTCTCTCATACACAAAAAAAAAAAAATACTGCAAAACATCTTTATTTAGACCCACAAGGTCATCACCAACATCATTAGTAAAGGAATAAAATGAAAAAACTTAATTTCATTATGAATATATATTTCATATATTTACAATCATTTATCAATGTACAATTCAATAAAGTTTTTATTTTATATTCAAGATAGTAGCAAATGAAGTTATTTTCTGACATAGCAATTTTCAAAAAAGGTCAAATGTATTTATTCCTTTAGAATATAAAACACGATGATTTTTAATGCAATATTTCAAATGGTATTCAATAACAACATACTGTACAAGTATCAAGACATTTTACTTGCCTAAGTCAACACATGGATGCTAAATACAATAAGAATGAGTGACACCTCAGAAGACGCAAATACATTAAATGATCCTTTTCAATTATGTATGCTGTAAATACGTCTGTCAGCACATAAATATTTAACTCCTATATCTGCATGAACAATTAAGGACCTGAGTCTGGCACTGAACAAATATGGCAAATATTTCCTCTGTATTAATAAACTTTCCTTGGGTGAATCCTGACACTAACACATATGATCACAAGAAAGCTCTGCTCATTTCTCAATACAGTATTTCAAATGTCTAACACACTATTTAAAATTACGATTAATTCTTTTGTTATTGCCATATACAGTACACAAATTTGGAGCTATTGGTTTTATAATCTTAAATAACTAGAAGGTAGAGACGATAATTCTTCTGAATTCTTTATATGTTATTGTTATATTCCCCATCAGTGTAAAAGTAAAACAATAAGAACATATATAAATGAAAGTACTGCTTTGTAATTTCATTTTTAAAACAACCCTAGCTAATATATAAAGTAATAAGCAAAACCATCAAAATGTCTATACATGACAATACAGTAGTGGAATAGTGAAAGAAACAATTTTAATTTCTTTCCTGTGTATTACTAAAAATATATTGTGCTTGTTCTTGGTTTTGTTCTGCAGTGTGCTCATCTCGATGTGGTGCTCGAACATGTCGGGCTAAATGGCTACGATCCCCAGTTCGGTAAGAACAACGAGAACACTTGAAAGGCTTTTCTCCAGTGTGAGTCCTTAGATGTTTCTGTAGGTCGGCTGCAAAAGTAAAACGTTTGCCACAGTGGATGCATCTGTGTTGTGGATTAGATGCTTGACGGTGATAATCTAAGTGTCTTTTGTAACTACGTTCATTCATTAGTATTTTTAAGCATTGTGGACATACCCACTCATTTGCAGCTATTAGATGAGTACTTTGTTGCACTGTTTGCATTAACATTGAACTAGATGAGGCTGGAGCTGTTTCATAATGTATTCCAGACCATGTCCTTTTTAATCGATCAGCTTGAAGTCGATCATCCCCGCATAAAGATATATAGTGCCCTATTTCCCCGATGCCCTGTGAGTTGTGCCGAGTATGGTCGTGAGCCATTCCTGTACCCGCCACAGAGCCATCCTGCAAGGAGATAGACAGGTATCTTATCATTGGGGTATCTTGGCCAATATCATTCTTTTCTATATACTGTACTGTACTTGGCCACTAAAAGCAACTGATAACTTCTGTGTCTTCTGTCCATTAAATATAAAAAATACAGTATTACTGAATTCTGATGTGGTGTATGCCATAAAATGGCGCTCTTTCAGTTTTCCCATAGTACTCAACTGTCCTCAGGTTGAAGCTGCTGGGTGGTGTCGCCGTCGATGCTTCACAAGACTGCTACGGTCAGCAAATCGGTATGTACAATAATGGCATGGATATGGTCTTTCACCTGTGTGTGTGCGTACATGTTTTTCTAAGTCCTTACGATATGCGAAGGACTTGTGGCAGGTCTGGCAGGCAAACTGAGGGTTGGCAGCACGCCGACAATATTCAAGGTGACTTCTGAACCTTGAACGAGTGTGTAGTAGCCGACCACACAGCGGACAAGGCAGCACTTCAACGCCTTCTACCACATACATTGGGTTCGCGCCTCCCCTAAAGTCCCTTCCTACGTCCAGGCTGCCCCCGGCCTGAAACAGAGGACACGGACTCTTGAAAACTCAATAAGAGGCTGAGAAAAGTCCTTGTAAAACAGCTTTTTGGAATTTTGGTCAATGACTGCAAATGAGTGAAGATGCACATAGTCAGAGTTGTGCCATCACAGACCACTCCATAGATGCAATTCAGCAGTGAGGAACACACAAAAACAGTTATGCTCCATACTATGAAACACCAGAAGAAAATAAAGACTGCCATTCACTACCAGGAGACTTGAGACTAACAACAAAGTAGCAACCTCTTTAATACTAATGTAGGTTATTCATACTATGAGATCTTAATGATGATGTGGAAGCGAGTGGCCTGGCCCTGAAGAGGGATTAAGCTGGTGATGTCGACGGACATGCTTCGAGAGACTTGAACGGTCCCCTGTTCGAAAAGGACAAATGGGGCAGACAAAAGGCTTTTCACCAGTATGGGTTCTGAGATGTTTATCATAATCATAGCGAGTAGTGGAGGCCTTACCGCACCAGCAGCAGCGGTATTGTGGGTCTACACCAGAAACGGCAGGAAAGCCCACACGGTACTCACGCCGGTGGAGGGGCAGCAAGCCCTGTAATGAGAGAAATGAGCCCTTGTAGCCTGTCTCTACTCACTTCACTGCTATCACCATCTGAATTAAATCCACCATCACCAAAGTTTTCAAGAATTATCCGAAGAGCAAAGATTACAAGAGTAAATACCATCAGAAATCATTAAGTTCTGATGAAATTGTATGCCCTACCCCCTTGACAAATACACTTTACAAACATACATATACACATTACACACAGACACCTGCACTCAACCCCTGCAACCACATATAGGTGAGCATGCATGCACACACATTCACAAACATGCGTGCACACATGCATATACACACCCACACATACACACACACACACACACACAACTATATATGTATATACATACAGAGAGTGAGAGAGTAAGAGTGACTGTGTGTGTGCATGTGTGCATATGTGTGTGTATGTGTGTGTATGTGTGTGTATGTGTGTGTGTGTGTGTGTGTGTGTGTGTGTGTGTGTGTGTGTGTGTGTGTGTGTGTGTGTGTGTGTGTGTGTGTGTGTGTGTGTGTGTGTGTGTGTGTGTGTGTGTGTGTGTGAGTGCATACATACACTATATTTATGAGAGTAAACTGTTGTTTAACCCTCTTGGTGTTGGTCCTATTGTATCATGGCTCTGAAAGCAGTGTCGATTCTGTAGTATGATGCCATGAGTTCAGCTCACCTAGATAAGCTGTGGGTGGTAAATCTGGGCCTAGATATGAGAGAATGGGTCTATGCAGTAAGTGTGCTCCATATAAAAAAAATCCTGCAGCACACAGTGCATAATGAGAAAAAACTGCGAGAGTGTATTTGATTTAAAACAGAGACTTTGCAGTGTATTTTCGTATGGCTTTTATGGGTGTATTCTCAGTTTATTGGTCTCATTTGATAAAATGGAAGATATATTACAGAAACAGGGATGATTCTGATTAGTTTCAAAACCGAAAGTAGCTTGAAATTGAGCCAAAGAAGTGGACATGCTCAATTTTTCCCGATATTCCAGAGTACACGTCCAACTGGCCAGTCTAATATGCATTTAGGAGTGCATTGACACTATACAATTATTACAATAATGCAGTAGTCTGCATAAAAGTAAATTTTCTATTTTTTGTGTGAATAAAAATTCTAAATGAGAAGCAAGCATAATATGACCTGGAGACATGACAAAGGAGCAGAGGAAATGTTTATTTAATGCCAGGAATGTCTACATTGTTTATTCTGGACCCTATTTCCGTATTGGCAATTGTTGAATTTTACAAGAAACTGGCCAAATTCCGATTTCTGATTGCATTAATGGATAGCTGAAATAGGTAAATGAGTGGTTTCTTGTACTCAATCGATAGAATAGAAGGAATACTAGTGAAACAACTATGAGTTTGGTGGACTGGAACAATGGAAATGGCAAAAAATAGAGTGCAAATTGGGCGAAATTGCTGATGCGTAAATATCACTGAGACCGCTAACTTTCCAAGAGCATAATTCCATGTTTTCTATCAAATTTCATACTTTTGGTTACATTACCTTCAGAAAAAGTTTTTCCATCATTTCCTAAGATAAAATAATTTTTTTTTAATTCTCTGACCTTAAGAGCAAGAAGTCTGAGAGCAGGGGTCTTGACACTGAAAGAGTTAACAAAGATAAAGAAACAGTATCATTACGTCATATCACTCAGTCATTTCAAGTGAAATAAGCAATAAATGAGTTAAACATCACCACCAAGCCTCATCACCTTAACTCTATTCATCTGAACATGACAAATTTAACCTATTGTTCTCAACACCCATTATTTAACCCTTTCAGGGTCCAGGCCATAGATCTACACCTTGTCTATAAGGTCCAAGCCGTAGTTCTACGCCATGAGCTCAGTTCACCAAGATAAGCTGTGATGGTAACTTTGGGCTTAGTTATGAGAGATGGATCTATGTGGTAAATGTGCACCATATAAAACAAATCCTGCAGCACACGATGCATAATGAGAAAAAACTGCGACCATATTTTTGGATTAAAACACTGAGTTCTCAGTGTATTTTCATATTTTTTTATGGTTGTATTCACGGTTTCTTGGTCTCAGTTGATAGAATGGAAGATATATTACAGAAATAGAGATGATTTTCATTGGTTTTAGTACTGGAAAATAGCTTGAAATTGAGCTCAAAGTACTGGAAATGTTCGATTTTTGCTGATGTTCAAGAGTAAACAAATGACGTCATGTGTCCAATACACGTCAAATGGTGGGTCTAATGTGCCTTCATGAATGCACTGATATTATTTATACAATTATTACAATATTGCATTACAGTAAATCTTCTATTTTTTGGTGTGAATAAAAATTCTTTATGTAAACAGAAAATAAAATTGGAATTAATGTGTAAAGCCTGGAAACAAAACTAATAAACAGAGAAAATGTTATTTTAGTGCCAGGAATGCCTGCATTGTTTATTCTGGACCCTGTTTTAAAAATGGAATATTCTGAACTTTGTGTGAAATTGGCCAAATTACCAATTTCTGATCACTTTATTGGGTAGTTGAAATAGTTGATTGGGCAGTTTCTTGTGCTCAAGAGATAAAATAGAAGTAACATTAGTGGATTAATGTAACTGGCCTAAAATAGGAGTCAAAGTGGGCAAAATTGCCAATGCATAAATATCAGGCACAGTAAAATTTGCAATTGTGTAATTTCATAAATTTTCCATCAAATTTCATACTTTTTGTTTTATTACCTTCAGAAAGAGATTATCTACCATTTCATAAGGAAAAAATAACAATTTTTTTTTTTTGAAAATTCTTGGATCCTGTGGACAAGGTGTAGATCTATTGCCCTAACCCTCAAAGGGTTAAAACTCATCTATCAAGTCTTTTATTGAGGTACTTATTGACTTGGGCATGAATTATAATGTTGAAATTAGAGCTCCAGTGAAGTAAATTAAACTTTGTAATTAAATAATAAAGTTTAATATAACTACTTTTTTAATGTAATTATCAAATTTGAGCATCCTTTTGCAAGTGTCGAAATCTGTATTGTAATCACATGACCTAAAACAGCACTGTTCTAGTATTACCTGTTCTATCATCTCTTTTGTGTTCATATAAATGCTTATTTAAATATCTACCAGTTTCTCCCCTACACACCTTCTCTGGACATTGTTTTCAAGGAAGCAAATACACCCCTTGTCATTTGACTTAATTCTGACTACTAACCTATTACTAATGTTATTGTGTCTGTGTGCTACAGTACTACCAACTCAATGGCACAAGTATTTTATTTCAACTTTAAATTATAGGGACGTACCATACTAAGCATTTACCAAAGTCTTTAGATGTAAGATATTGAATGTTATACGTACATATGAGGATTTTCTGGCAATACAAAGATCTTGTAAGATAACCCACTGTGGTTGATGTTGCTCCTTGAAATTCTTATGTATTTTTTTATATATTATCATCCATATAACATGGATGATACACATGAAAAACTCTTAAGAACAGTGGTGAAATTATCAGCATTGTAACCCACTGGTGATTACACAAGAAACTCATGTGTATGTGTGTTAGTTACCATTTTGTCCTAGGCACATGTAGATTAGACACTAGGCCTGTTGTATATACGTGCGTGCATGCGTGTGTGCATGCGTACGTGCACGTGTGTGTGTGTGTGTGTGTGTGTGTGTGTGTGTGTGTGTGTGTGTGTGTGTGTGTGTGTGTGTGTGTGTGTGTGTGTGTGTGTGTGTGTGTGTGTGTGTGTGTGTGTGTGTGTGTGTGTGTGTGTGTGTGTGTGTGTGTGTGTGTGTGTGTGTGTGTGTGTGTGTGTGTGTGTGTGTGTGTGTGTGTGTGTGTGTGTGTGTTTGTGTTTTGTGTGTGTGTGTGTGTGTGTGTTAGTTACCATTTTGTCCTAGGCACATGTCGATTAGACACTAGGCCTGTTGTGTGTGTGTAGGTGTGTAGGTGTGTAGGTGTGTAGGTGTGTGTGTGTGTGTGTGTGTGTGTGTGTGTGTGTGTGTGTGTGTGTGTTTGTTTTGTGTTTCGTGTGTGTGTGTGTGTTGTGGGTGGCTTGAGTGCATGTCATTTCAATACAATGTTGTTAATTTTACCATTTATCCAATTAAGACAGTTTATGTACAGTTTTCCATTCACAATGAAACTGACAAAAGGATGAAAATTACTCAATTCACCCAAAATGGATTCAAAATGTTGTACTTCTGGACACACTAAAAGTAATATCTGTTTTGAATTAATGCATAAATAAATTGAACAAGTTGGGCTTGGAGGAGTTCCTATCGTAGAACTGTATCTTTTTATATGCAATGTTAACTATAAGGACATTATCAGTAACATATAACCTGACTAACTCGATAAACTTTCTTACTGGTACAGGTATAGTCAGATTATGGTTCAGCAGGGCTCTTCTAAGACAGTTCATAGTGTCTTCAACTGGGAAGCCTAGCAACAAATGCATTTGGTTCAAATACATAGATAATATCTTCTTTAGTGGGGCAAATGAGGTAATTTTTTTTGGGGGGGGGGGAGGGGGGGGTAAGTTTAAACAATCTGCATCCTATGAAATTCAAATGTGAATAGGACAGCAAATGTAAACTCTTTTCTTAATGTTCTAATCAACTACAAAGATGGAAATATTAAAACAACAGCATATAGAAAAAACATGAACATGATTATACACTATTTCTCATGTCATGACTAACAAGTTAAGAAGTCAGATGATCATTTTGTTGATGTTCCTAAGAGCTTACATTGTCAGTTATCCATGTTACAATGGAACCTCAGTTTTCATCATTAATTCATTCCAGAAAGTCTGACGAAAACCGAATTCGACGAAAACTGAAGCAATATTTCACATATGAAATAATGTAAATCCAATTAATTCATTCAAGACACCCATAAGTATTAACAAAAAATACATTTTATAGAGAATAACTATAGCTTTGCATACAGAAAACAATGAGAAATAAATATAAAGGACTAATGAAAAGGATAAATGAACATTTAATATCACTTTTACCTTTAGTGAAGACTCTTGTTGGCATATGGAAGATGCGAGGAGGGGAGAGGGAGGAGGAGAGGCTATTGGTTGGAAGGGAAAGCCCCCTCCATAAGGACTTCAGGTATCAAGTCCGTATTCAGGGTTACTTCCCTTCTTTGTCTTTTACTGGCACTGGACCCCTGTCGCACAAAAAATCTGTCCAAAGAGGTTTGTTTCTGGTGTCTCTTGAAGATCTACCTAAAATGGGACAAGGCATTGTCATTGAACATGTTGCAGACACAGCTTGCAACAGCTTTGTTAGGGTGATATTTCTCCACAAAACTTTGCAACTCATTCCACTTTGCACACATATCCTTAATCACTAAAGAAGGCACATTCTCCCCTCTCTCTTCCTCCTCCTCTGAAGCAATGTCCTCAGCTGCAATCTGTTGCTGTTCCAGTTGAAGGTGTTGCAGCTCTTCAGCAGTTAGCTTTTCCTTGTGGTAGTCCACCAACTCTTCCACATCCTGCCACTAACATCCAACACCATGGACTTCCCAAAAGCCACAATAAATTCCACAACAGGCATAGGGTTGTCAGGGTCAGCCTCAAACCCTTCAAAATCCTGCTCTTCTTGAATTCTATCATGTTTCTTGCCTTCTTTATCAAAGGGCTGGCACTGGGAACTTTGTTCAGCCCCTTGGTGGCTTACTGAACAGTTGCACTCAATAAACAAGCACCAAAAACAATGGATTATTACGAAATGTTTTGGATGAATGCAGAGGGTAATGCTCACTCGACGAGAAACAAAGCCAGACTGACTCAGAACAAGTGGGTTGCTTTGTATGGGCGTGGGCATGTTCAGTACGGTGGACCGACGAAAACCGAGGTGATGAATGAAAACTGGGACAAAATTCTGATGAAAAAAAGTCATTGAAAACCAGGGCAAATGAAAACCAAGGTTCCACTGTATATTGATGATAAAATGATCGATATCTTGCGTCTCAAGACATTAGTAAATACTAAGTACAGTACAGTGGACCCTTGGGTAATGATGCCATCAGATAGCGATAAAATCGGATACCGAATATTGGCTCAGCCAACGATGAAAAACTCAGTTAAGGACATTCGTCCCAAATGTGTCCGCACGGCCTGGGCCGCCCGCGGCCGTCCAGCCACTATGTACAGGCAGTGTGCCATTGTTTACAAGCCAGGGCAGATGGTTCCACACATTCATGCGATACATTTTGTATTTCTCCATTGTTTTTAGTGCTTGTAACTGCTAAATAAGCCACCATGGGCCCAAAGAAAGCTTCTAGTGCCAACCCTGTGATAAAAAGGGCGAGAAATACTATCGAATTGAAGAAAGAGATAATTGCAAAGTACGAAAGTGGAGTGCGTGCCTCCAAGCTGGCCCAGTTGTATAATAAACCACAATCAACCATTGCTACTATCTTGGCCAACAGAAAGGCAATCAGAGAAGCTGTTGTTGTGAAGGTGCAAGTATGCTTACAAAACAGAGATCGCAAATACTCGAAGATGTGGAGAGACTGTTGTTGGTGTAGATCAACGAGAAACAATTATCAGGAGATAGTGTTGCACAGTCAATCATATGCGGATCTCATTAAGAAAATGCCTGGAACTAGTGCTGATGTCAGTGAATTTAAGGCCAGCAAAGGTTGGTTGAGAGATTTAAGAATCATAGTGACATACACAGTGTGATAAGGCATGGTGAGGCTGCCAGTTCTGACCAAAAAGTGGCTGAAAAATATGTGCAGGGCTTTAAGTGGTACATAGAGGCTGAAAAATTAAAACCCCAACAAGTGTTCAATTGTGACGAAACAGGCCTGTTTTGGAACAAAATGACAAACAGACCCTACATTACTCAGGACGAAAAGGACTTGCTACCTAAAGCCCTTATAGAAGGGGATTCCCCTTCCAAACAATAATACACCTCCGTCATCTCCCCTCTTCCCATCTCATCACTCATCAATAAATCTTCAATAAAGGTAAGTGTCATTTATTCTTCATGTATTTTTTTCATGTCTCATTGTTTTCTGTGTAGGAAATTGTATATTTCATGTGAAAAAAAAATTTAATACTTTTGGGTGTCTGGAACATTAATTGGATTTCCATTATTTCTTATGGGGAAAATTAAATTGGATAACAATAAAATCGGTTAAGGACAAGCTGTCTGGAACAGATTAACACTTTGAGGGTCCGTCCCGTAGATCTACGGCTTTATGTTCAGGGTCCAAACCGTAGATCTACGTCATGAGCTCAGCTCACTCTGATAAACTGTGAGTGGTACATTTGGGCCTAGATATGAGAGAATACATCTATGTGGTATGTGTGCACCACATAAAACAGATCCTGCAGCACGCTGTGTATAATGAGAGAAAAAAACTGAAATCATGATTTTTCGATTAAAACAGCGACTTTGCAGTGTTTTTTCGTATGTTTTTTATAGTTCTATTTGCAATTTCTTGGTCTCATTTGATAGAATGGAAGACATATTACAGAAATAGAGATGATTTTGATTGGTTTTAACACTGGAAATGGCTTGAAATAGCAGAAATGTTAAATTTTTGCCGATATTCAAGAGTAAACAAACGACCTCACACATCTAATACACGCCAGCTGGTGGGTCTAATATGCATTCACAAATATGGTGATGATATTTATACACTTATTACAGTATTGCATAACAGTAAATCTTCTATTTTTTGGTGTGAATAAAAATTCATTATGTGAATAAAAAATCAAAATGGAATTTATTTGTAAAGCCTCAAAACATAACTAATGAACAGAGGAAATGTTAGTTTAGTTCCAGGAATACCTACATTGTTTATTCTGGACCCTATTTTGAAATTGGAATATTTTGAACTTTGTGTTAAATTGGCCAAATTAACAATTTCCGATCACTTTAATTTGTAGTTGAAACAGTTGACTTGGCGATTTCTTGTGCTCAGTCGATAGAATAGAAGTAATACTAGTGAAATAGCTAAGAATTTGGTTGACTGGAATAATGTAATTGGCCTAAAATGGGAGTCAAAGTCAGCAAAATCGCCGATTCGTAAATATCGCTGACACATCAAAATTCGCGAGAGCATAATTTCGTCAATTTTCCATCAAATTTCGTACTTTTTGTTTTATTACCTTCACAAAAAGATTCTCTACCATTTCATAAGAAAAAATAAAAATTTTTTTTTTTAAATTCTTGGACATTGGGGCACCACTTCAGATTTGGTCCTTGGACCCTGAAGGGGTTAAAATCGTTACCCGAGGGTTCACTGTACTTCCTTATAATTTAAAATTGAAAGAAATAAAATACTTGTGCCACTGAGTTGGTATTACTGTAGCACACAGACACAATAGCACTAGTAATAGGTTAGTAGTAGTCAGAATTAAGGCAAATGACAACAAATGCGTGTATTTGCTTCCTTGCAAACAATGTCCAGAGAAGGCATATATGGGAGAAACTGGTAAATATTTAAATAAGTATTTATATGAACACAAAAGAGAGGACAAAATATGTAATACTAGAGCAGTGCTGTTTTAAGTCATGTACACCACTGTGATTACAATGTAGATTTCGACACTTGCAAAAGGATGCTCATATTTAATAATTACATTAAAAAGGTTAATTGTTATCGTAAACTTTATTACTTCAATTACAAAGTTTAATTTACCTGAATGGCGCTTTAATTTCAACACTACAATTCATGTTGTATTAATGTTGGTAGAATTACCGACAGTATGTTAGGTAAAAGAACACAAGTGCAACTAAAGTGACATTTTATTGTGGCAATGTTTCGCTCTCCAGGAGCTTTAGCAAGCCTCAATAAAGCTCCTGGAAGGTGAAATGTTGCCACAATAAAATGTCACATTAGTTGCACTTGTGTCCTTTTTACCTAAATATAATTCGTGCCCAAGTCAACAATTACCTCAATAAAAGGCACAACAAAAGAGTTTTAAGTAATGGGTGTTGAGAAGTGCGAGCCAAACACTTCTTATTAAAATCAATAAAGGTCAGATAACACCTGCTAGCAGTCACATCAATGAAGGTGTGGTGATGGGTCATCTTGGTGATGATCAACACTATCTTGTTTATTCCAGCTAAAGATGTCATGTAACATGGTGTACTGATAGGTGTCAATATAAATGATGGAAAACAGTAGTTTTCTACTATTTATCAGTATATATATGTATACATGTATGTGTGTAGATGAATGGTTCAGAGAACCGACAAGTTGATAAATTAGACACATGTGCAACACCTGGGTGTCTTTAATGAGGAAATGTTTCGCCACGCAGTGGTTTCATCAGTCCATACAAGAGAGAATGGTGAAGAACAGGAGGAGTTTGAGGGAATGATTACCTCAAACTCCTCCTGTTTCTACATTCCTGTCTGAAACAGCAACATCCTGGGATCTTAATACAGGGAATTCTTCACTTGCCTAACTTGGGCATAACCTACTTCCACACTGGACAAATGTGATACCACCTACGACTGCTGCACCTCTCCTGCCTACAGTATATAAGCTACTTCTTCGCACATATGCTGTATTCTTTTCAAGATTGATGGACAGACCACATCAACTCAAGGCTGAGGGACTGATTACCTCAAACTCCTCCTGTTCTTCACCATTCTCCTTTGTATGGACTGATGAAGCCACTGTGTGGCAAATTGTTTCCTCATTAAAGATACCCAAGTGTTGACATGTGTCTAGTTTATCATACATGTATGTATGTATGTGTGTGTTTACACACACACACACACACACACATACACATACACACACACACACACACATACACACACACACACACACACACAGTAGGGCCCCACTTTACGGCATTTTGCCTTACAGCATCCCGCTAATACGGCAATTTCAAATTATGACCAAAATTTGCTATACAGCAAGTGATCTTTCAAATACGGCGCACCCCACCCGGTTTGTTTACATTTTTCGTGAGCTTATCCATTGTCTGGAAACTTTCCAAAATTTCAAGTGTTTTAAAGTTATTGCATATTTTATATGTACTCTGATAATTATGCTTATGTGTACCTGTACCTAAATATATTTACACACTGTGCTGGCATGCAGGTACACATTAAAATCACTAAGTCTCTCTACTCATGATGCCATAGTAATATGTACTACGTAATAATACAGGTCCTCCATCACAAATCCGGCATCGTTGGGACCTGTAGTGTGCCGGATTACTGAGTTTGCCAGATTACAGAGTGGTTAGGTTAGAATACACTTAATAAAATTAACCAACTTGACTTACACAGTTCATTGAACATCGGCAAAAATCAAACATTTCCGCTACTTTGAGCTCAATTTCAAGGTACTTTTCGTCATGAAAGCAATCAAAATCATGTCTATTTCTGTAATATATCTTCCATTCTATCAAATGAGCCCCAAAAAATGAGAATACAACCATAAAAACCATAAGAAAATATACTGCAAAGAGGCGGCTAATGGCTGAAAAGTGAACTCCCTTATTTATCATCTGTCTTTTTTATTTTTGTTGTACGTTAAGAAGTATCTTTCCATCATACATTGCCCAAGTTTCAATGAGATAGCCCAACAAACCGAGAAAAAATATATTTACTAAAAATTATATATGGCAAGCCCAAGCCAGGTACTGGAAATAAGTCACTTTGTCTGACTTTTCTGGGTTATCCTAGGTTCTCTGTACATACACTGTTATGTATGATAATCTATGTAACTGTATTTGTGTATATCTGAATAAACTTATTTACTTCTAGTCTGTCAACTGAGTACAAGAAACTGCCCATTCACTTATTTCAACTACCCAATAAAGTGGTTAGAAATTGGCAATTTGGCCGATTTCACACAAATTTCAACAGATGCCAATTTCAAAATAGGATCCAGAATAAACAATGCAGACATTCCTGGCACTAAAATAACATTTTCTCTGTTCATTAGTCACAGCTACAGGCCCCTCTTATATTACTCTTGCTTTTCATTTGGAATTTTTATTCACAAAAAAATAGGAGATTTACTGTTATGCAAACTGCTGCATTATTGTAATAATTGTATAAATAATGTCAAGCCATTCTTGACTACGTATTGGACTGACAGGCGGACAGGTATTGGACGGTGATGTCATTTGTTTACTCTTGAGCTTCGCTAAAGAATAGAACATTTTCGCTACTGTGAGCGCAATTTCAAGGTACTTTTCGTTATGAAAGCAATCAAAATCATATCTATTTCTGTAATATATCTTTCATTCTATCAAATGAGACTGAAAAAATGAGAATACAACCATAACAACCATACAAAAATATACCACTAAGCGGCCGCTAATGGCTGAGAAGTGAACTCCGCTATTTATGGACTGATTTCTTTCATTTTTGGTGTACGTGAAGAAGTATTTATCCATCATACATTGCCCCTTTCCATCATACATTGCCCAAGTTTGAATAAGATAACCCAACAAACAACTGAGAAAATAATAATAATAATAATATAATAATAATAATAATAATAATAATAATATTATTTTTTATTATCTCACTGGCCGATTCCCACCCAGGCAGGGTGGCCCGAAAAAGAAAAACTTTCACCATCATTCACTCCATCACTGTCTTTCCAGAAGGGTGCTTTACACTACAGTTTTTAAACTGCAACATTAACACCCCTCCTTCAGAGTGCAGGCACTGTACTTCCCATCTCTAGGACTCAAGTCCGGTCTGCCGGTTTCCCTGAACCCCTTCACAAATGTTACTTTGTTCACACTCCAACAGCACGTCAAGTATTGAAAACCATTTGTCTCCATTCACTCCTATCAAACACGCTCACGCATGCCTGCTGGAAGTCCAAGCCCCTCGCACACAAAACCTCCTTTACCCCCCCTCTCCAACCTTTCCTAGGCCGACCCCCTACCCCGCCTTCCTTCCACTACAGACTGATACACTCTTGAAGTCATTCTGTTTCGCTCCATTCTCTCTACATGTCCGAACCACCTCAACAACCCTTCCTCAGCCCTCTGGACAACAGTTTTGGTAATCCAGCACCTCCTCCTAACTTCCAAACTACGAATTCTCTGCATTATATTCACACCACACATTGCTCTCAGACATGACATCTCCACTGCCTCCAGCCTTCTCCTCGCTGCAACATTCATCACCCATGCTTCACACCCATATAAGAGCGTTGGTAAAACTATACTCTCATACATTCCCCTCTTTGCCTCCAAGGACAAAGTTCTTTGTCTCCACAGACTCCTAAGTGCACCACTCACTCTTTTCCCCTCATCAATTCTATGATTCACCTCATCTTTCATAGACCCATCCGCTGACACGTCCACTCCCAAATATCTGAATACGTTCACCTCCTCCATACTCTCTCCCTCCAATCTGATATCCAATCTTTCATCACCTAATCTTTTTGTTATCCTCATAACCTTACTCTTTCCTGTATTCACCTTTAATTTTCTTCTTTTGCACACCCTACCAAATTCATCCACCAATCTCTGCAACTTCTCTTCAGAATCTCCCAAGAGCACAGTGTCATCAGCAAAGAGCAGCTGTGACAACTCCCATCTATAAATATATTAAACAACCACGGTGACATCACACATCCTTGTCTAAGGGCTACTTTTACTGGGAAATAATTTCCCTCTTTCCTACATACTCTAACTTGAGCCTCACTATCCTCGTAAAAACTCTTCACTGCTTTCAGTAACCTACCTCCTACACCATACACTTGCAACATCTGCCACATTGCCCCCCTATCCACCCTGTCATACGCCTTTTCCAAATCCATAAATGCCACAAAGACCTCTTTAGCCTTATTTAAATACTGTTCACTTATATGTTTCACTGTAAACACCTGGTCCACACACCCCCTACCTTTCCTAAAGCCTCCTTGTTCATCTGCTATCCTATTCTCCGTCTTACTCTTAATTCTTTCAATAATAACTCTACCATACACTTTACCAGGTATACTCAGCAGACTTATCCCCCTATAATTTTTGCACTCTCTTTTATCCCCTCTGCCTTTATACAAAGGAACTATGTATGCTCTCTGCCAATCCCTAGGTACCTTACCCTCTTCCATACATTTATTAAATAATTGCACCAACCACTCCAAAACTATATCCCCACCTGCTTTTAACATTTCTATCTTTATCCCATCAATCCCGGCTGCCTTACCCCCTTTCATTTTACCTACTGCCTCACGAACTTCCCCCACACTCACAACTGGCTCTTCCTCACTCCTACAAGATGTTATTCCTCCTTGCCCTATACACGAAATCACAACTTCCCTATCTTCATCAACATTTAACAATTCCTCAAAATATTCCCTCCATCTTCCCAATACCTCTAACTCTCCATTTAATAACTCTCCTCTCCTATTTTTAACTGACAAATCCATTTGTTCTCTAGGCTTTCTTAACTTGTTAATCTCACTCCAAAACTTTTTCTTATTTTCAACAAAATTTGTTGATAACATCTCACCCACTCTCTCATTTGCTCTCTTTTTACATTGCTTCACCACTCTCTTAACCTCTCTCTTTTTCTCCATATACTCTTCCCTCCTTGCATCACTTCTACTTTATAAAAACTTCTCATATGCTAACTTTTTCTCCCTTACTACTCTCTTTATATCATCATTCCACCAATCGCTCCTCTTCCCTCCCGCACCCACTTTCCTGTAACCACAAACTTCTGCTGAACACTCTAACACTACATTTTTAAACCTACCCCATACCTCTTTGACCCCATTGCCTATGCTCTCATTAGCCCATCTATCCTCCAATAGCTGTTTATATCTTACCCTAACTGCCTCCTCTTTTAGTTTATAATAATAATAATAATAATAATAATAATAATATCTTTATTTGCTACACGTACATGTACAAGGTACACAGGCCTAGCTGACATCAGTGACATATTACTGTATAGAAAGCCTCTTGTTATGCTTAGTATTTCAAGAAAATTAGGTCAGTGTCCCAGGATAACACCCACACTAGTCGGCTAACACCCAGGTACCCATTTACTGATGGGTAAACATAGACAACAGGTGTAAAGAAACACGCCTAATGTTTCTACCCTGGCTGGGAATCGAATATTTACCAAAAATCATATATGGCTAACCCAAGCCAGGTACTAAAAATAAGCCACGTTGACTTTTTTTTGGGTTATCCTAGGTTCTCTACACATATGCTGCTATGTGTGATAATCTATATAGAGAAAATAACTTTTTTGTTTCATGTTTATGATGCAGTACGAGTGTATATCACAGTTAGCCCTGTCCTATACATACTCCGTTTTCTCTAATATAAGCCCCTAGACAGAGGTAGGAGAATGGTATTTCTATACCATATCCTCTTCATACCTCCGTCGAACTGCTCGGTGTTATGCCAAATATTATTCATTCTGGAGTATTTAACATGTGTTATGTTATTTATATTGCTTCTTATGCCATATTAGATCAATTGTGATAGGCAAATAAGCTGTAGTGTTGATATTAGCATCATAATAAAGCATATTCTCCTGCTTCATGAGACTGAGCTCATGACAACCAACAGTGGCTTCAAAGCCACCTTATCTTTAATGGATAATGTACTGTGTAGGTGCTTTACATAATGAGAAACATTTCTTTTATTCATTGGAACCATGGCTAGGGCTAAAAGTAAGCAGGTTATAACAATAAAAAGAAATTGGAATGACTTATGCAGCAAGTAGCACCACCAAACAGTACCAGCAGGTTGGTGTGGTGACCCTGGAAATTTGAAATTATGCTAGCCAAATTAGTGCCGAATAACTGAAGGAACCGAATAACTGATTGCCGGATTTGTGATGGCGGACCTGTACTCACTTGGGCACATTAGATGTCTTATTTTACGTTAATATAGACATTTTCATTAATCCATCTATGATATTTTCTTCAAAATTATATAAGAAACACATTACAAAGCATATAAACATTATACATACATCCACAGAGTAAAAATTGACATAAATATGAGATCCTGCCCCATCATCGCAGGAATCACAAAGGTAGACCCAAGAAAAGTCCCACTGAAAACGAGAAAATTTGCACACAGGTTAGCAAAAAAATTGAAGAAGGTAACACAGTGGGAGAAATCCGAATAATTACAAGTGAAGACACTGTAGCCCCCAAAGATGAGACCACGGCCCAAGCACTAAGAGCAAGCATCCAACCAGGGACACCATAGCCATCAACAACAACCTTGAGGAAGACCCCATCACTGAACAATTAATTTTGCCTGAATCGGAAGTCTATAAGGCGATTGTGTCATTTCCTGCAGGATCTGCGGGGGTCGTCCCTCAGTTACTAAAAACAACAGACATAGCCCCACTCCACAAAGGGGGCAGTAAAGCAACAGCAAAGAACTACAGACCAATAGCACTAACATCCCATATCATAAAAATCTTTGAAAGGGTCCTAAGAAGCAAGATCACCACCCATCTAGAAACCCATCAGTTACACAACCCAGGGCAACATGGGTTTAGAACAGGTCGCTCCTGTCTGTCTCAACTACTGGATCACTACGACAAGGTCCTAAATGCACTAGAAGACAAAAAGAATGCAGATGTAATATATACAGACTTTGCAAAAGCCTTCGACAAGTGTGACCATGGCGTAATAGCGCACAAAATGCGCGCTAAAGGAATAACAGGAAAAGTCGGTCGATAGATCTATAATTTCCTCACTAACAGAACACAGAGAGTAGTCGTCAACAGAGTAAAGTCCGAGGCAGCTACGGTGAAAAGCTCTGTTCCACAAGGCACAGTACTAGCTCCCATCTTGTTCCTCATCCTCATATCCGACATAGACAAGGATGTCAGCCACAGCACCGTGTCTTCCTTTGCAGATGACACCCGAATCTGCATGACAGTGTCTTCCATTGCAGACACTGCAAGGCTCCAGGCGGACATCAACCAAATCTTTCAGTGGGCTGCAGAAAACAATATGAAGTTCAACGATGAGAAATTTCAATTACTCAGATATGGTAAACATGAGGAAATTAAATCTTCATCAGAGTACAAAACAAATTCTGGCCACAAAATAGAGCGAAACACCAACGTCAAAGACCTGGGAGTGATTATGTCGGAGGATCTCACCTTCAAGGACCATAACATTGTATCAATCGCATCTGCTAGAAAAATGACAGGATGGATAATGAGAACCTTCAAAACTAGGGAGGCCAAGCCCATGATGACACTCTTCAGGTCACTTGTTCTATCTAGGCTGGAATATTGCTGCACTCTAACAGCACCTTTCAAGGCAGGTGAAATTGCCGACCTAGAAAATGTACAGAGAACTTTCACAGCGCGCATAACGGAGATAAAACACCTCAATTACTGGGAGCGCTTGAGGTTTCTAAACCTGTATTCCCTGGAACGCAGGAGGGAGAGATACATGATTATATACACCTGGAAAATCCTAGAGGGACTAGTACCGAACTTGCACACGAAAATCACTCACTACGAAAGCAAAAGACTTGGCAGACGATGCACCATCCCCCCAATGAAAAGCAGGGGTGTCACTAGCACGTTAAGAGACCATACAATAAGTGTCAGGGGCCCGAGACTGTTCAACTGCCTCCCAGCACACATAAGGGGGATTACCAACAGACCCCTGGCAGTCTTCAAGCTGGCACTGGACAAGCACCTAAAGTCAGTTCCTGATCAGCCGGGCTGTGGCTCGTACGTTGGTTTGCGTGCAGCCAGCAGCAACAGCCTGGTTGATCAGGCGCTGATCCACCAGGAGGCCTGGTCACAGACCGGGCCGCGGGGGCGTTGACCCCCGAAACTCTCTCCAGGTAAACTCCAGGTCTCCAGGTTACACTGGAATTCGACCTCAGCACCTCAAGGAGATGGTAAATCCAGTACTCGGTGCATCTGCATCACTTCTTCTCACCGAGTTAACAACTTTCATCAACAACTGCCTGGCTGGGCGAATCCCAGAAGAAATTAAACCTTTCTTTTTTGGAGCCTCACTGTGTGCGTTGAAGAAGAAGGATGGGGGAATCAGACCCATTGCAGTTGGAAACACTCTTCGCCATCTCATTGCCAAAGCAGCAGTAAGAAACATTCGCCTAGAAGCTGCCAGTTTACTCCAGCCACACCAACTGGGCTTTGGGGTCCCTCAAGGCAGTGAAGCTGCAGCTCATGCGGCAAGGGCCTACATCAGGGACCTACCAGAAGACAAAGCTGTAGTCAAACTTGATTTTAGAAATGCCTTTAATATGGTAAAGAGAGATGCTGTCTTGCCAGCTGTTCGGGATCGCTTCCCCAGTCTTTTTCCCTTCATCTCAGCCGGCTACAGCAAACCATCAATTCTTTTGTTTGGAGAACATGAAATTCAATCATCAGAAGGTGTTCAGCAGGGTGACCCATTAGCTCCACTTCTCTTCTGCTTGGCAGTAAGAGAACTAACTTCCAGCCTATGCAGCAAGCTCAACATCTGGTACTTGGATGATGGCACTCTGGCAGGTACTGAAGAGTCCCTGGTAGGGGACCTACAACTGGTGAAAACACAGGGAGAAGACTTGGGACTCATCCTCAATCCCTCCAAGTGTGAAATCATCACAGCGAACCAGGAAATAATCAATGCTGTGCGAAGAATCCTCCCAGAAGTATCTACTACCACTCCATCCAACAGTACCCTCTTGGGGGCACCGCTGGGTCACCAGGCCATTGACACAGTCCTCAAGGACAAATTGAATGACCTGATGAGAATGGAGGAGAGAATAAGCAATCTTGATGCCCATGCTGCTCTGTATCTCCTCACAAGGTGCCTTACTATTCCAAGACTCACTTACTTCCTGAGGTGTGCACCCTCTTTTGACAACCCAACACTCGACGAATATGACGCACACCTGAGGTCAACCCTTAAGAAGGCACTGAACCTGTCACTAGAGGATCAGCAATGGGATCAGGCAACCCTCCCAGTGTGACTGGGAGGTATAGGGGTGCGCAAAGCAACGCATGTTGCTTTACCTACTTTTCTGTCTTCGTGTTTGGCTTCCAGTGCATTAGTCAAGAAGATTGTTCCGGAACGCTTGAGAGACGTGGTAGGAGCTCAAGACCCCAGGTTTACTGAAGCAGCGATTCGATGGGACACCCTTACAGATTCCTCCAGTAGACCAGCTCCTCCCAAAGAACACAAACAGTCCCACTGGGACAAACCGATCATGGAAAAAATCGCCAACACAATGCTCTCCAACGCCTCAGGAAAGGACAAAGCTCGTCTCCTGGCAGTGAAGGCACCACACTCAGGAGATTTCCTGTTAGCTGTTCCCAATTCCTCCGTGGGCACTCGACTAGACCCACAGGCCATTCGGATTGGTGTTGCTCTTCGCCTAGCCACCCCCATCCTCACCGAACATAGGTGTATTTGCGGCAGGGCGACAGCTGATCAATTCGGACTTCATGGTCTCGTGTGTCCCACAGCAAAAGGGAAGTATGCAAGGCATGAGGAGGTCAATGACATCATAAAGAGAAGCCTCGCCACAGCCCGTTGCCCAGCTCAACGGGAACCCCAAGTGCAGAGGTCTGACGGAAGTCAAAAGCGTCCTGATGGAGCCACTATGCTACCTTGTAAGGATGGAAAGCAGATTGCCTGGGACTACACATGTGCCGCCACATTGGCAGACACCTACTTGCCATACTCCGTAGTGGAAGGGGGTGGAGCTGCCAGCCACAGGGAGACCCAGAAGATCCGCAAATATGAAGACCTTCCCCATTGCTATAACTTCATCCCAATAGGGTCGGAGACCCTTGGAGAATGGGGCAAGTGTGCTCTAAAGTTACTAAAAGAGCTGGGTGAAAAGCTCATCATAGAAACCAAGGACCACAGGGCGACCAGCTTCCTCTTTCAGAGACTCAGTGTTGCGATCCAGAGAGGAAATGCCTGCAGCATTCTGGGCACGCGGCCCACCACCTGGGAGCTGGACGAAGTATTCGAGATGTAGCTCTGAGTTACCTATGTTGTTTTACTTTCTATCGTATTTTTGTGAATGTTTTGTCAATGTATTTTGTCTTTAAATAAAATATATATAAAATATAGGGGGTGGTAGGAGAAAATTCTCAAAAAGCTTCAGGGAGAACCTTGAGTTTTTCCTGAAGCAAGTTTACTCCTTTCTCTGAGGATGAGGGTCCCTATAACAGTTCTAGAGGTGGTACCTCCCTATATTTTATATATATATATATATATATATATATATATATATATATATATATATATATATATATTTATTATTATCACACTGGCCAATTCCCACCAAGGCAGGGTGGCCCGATAAAGAAAAACTTTCACCATCATTCACTCCATCACTGTCTTGCCAGAAGGGTGCTTTACACTATAGTTTTTAAACTGCAACATTAACACCCCTCCTTCAGAGTGCAGGCACTGTACTTCCCATCTCCAGGACTCAAGTCCGGCCTGCCGGTTTCCCTGAACAACTTCATAAATGTTACTTTGCTCACACTCCAACAGCACGTCAAGTATTAAAAACCATTTGTCTCCATTCACTCCTATCAAACACACTCACGCATGCCTGCTGGAAGTCCAAGCCCCTCGCACACAAAACCTCCTTTACCCCCTCCCTCCAACCTTTCCTAGGCTGACCCCTACCCCGCCTTCCTTCCACTACAGACTGATACACTCTTGAAGTCACTCTGTTTCGCTCCATTCTCTCTACATGTCCAAACCACCTCAACAACCCTTCCTCAGCCCTCTGGACAACAGTTTTGGTAATCCCGCACCTCCTCCTAACTTCCAAACTACGAATTCTCTGCATTATATTCACACCACACATTGCCCTCAGACATGACATCTCCACTGCCTCCAGCCTTCTCCTCGCTGCAACATTCATCACCCATGCTTCACACCCATATAAAAGTGTTGGTAAAACTATACTCTCATACATTCCCCTCTTTGCCTCCAAGGACAAAGTTCTTTGTCTCCACAGACTCCTAAGTGCACCACTCACCCTTTTCCCCTCATCAATTCTATGATTCACCTCATCTTTCATAGACCCATCCGCTGACACGTCCACTCCCAAATATTTGAATACATTCACCTCCTCCATACTCTCTCCCTCCAATCTGATATCCAATCTTTCATCCCCTAATCTTTTTGTTATCCTCATAACCTTACTCTTTCCTGTATTCACTTTTAATTTTCTTCTTTTGCACACCCTACCAAATTCATCCACCAATCTCTGCAACTTCTCTTCAGAATCTCCCAAGAGCACAGTGTCATCAGCAAAGAGCAACTGTGACAACTCCCACTTTATGTGTGATTCTTTATCTTTTAACTCCACACCTCTTGCCAAGACCCTCGCATTTACTTCTCTTACAACCCCATCCATAAATATATTAAACAACCACGGTGACATCACACATCCTTGTCTAAGACCTACTTTTACTGGGAAATAATTTCCCTCTTTCCTACATACTCTAACTTGAGCCTCACTATCCTCATAAAAACTCTTCACTGCTTTCAGTAACCTACCTCCTACACCATACACCTGCAACATCTGCCACATTGCCCCCTTATCCACCCTATTATACGCCTTTTCCAAATCCATAAATGCCACAAAGACCTCTTTAGCCTTATCTAAATACTGTTCACTTATATGTTTCACTGTAAACACCTGGTCCACACACCCCCTACCTTTCCTAAAGCCTCCTTGTTCATCTGCTATCCTATTCTCCGTCTTACTCTTAATTCTTTCAATAATAACTCTACCATACACTTTACCAGGTATACTCAACAGACTTATCCCCCTATAATTTTTGCACTCTCTTTTGTCCCCTTTGCCTTTATACAAAGGAACTATGCATGCTCTCTGCCAATCCCTAGGTACCTTACCCTCTTCCATACATTTATTAAATAATTGCACCAACCACTCCAAAACTATATCCCCACCTGCTTTTAACATTTCTATCTTTATCCCATCAATCCCAGCTGTCTTACCCCCTTTCATTTTACCTACTGCCTCACGAACTTCCCCCACACTCACAACTGGCTCTTCCTCACTCCTACAAGATGTTATTCCTCCTTGCCCTATACATGAACTCACAGCTTCCCTATCTTCATCAACATTTAACAATTCCTCAAAATATTTCCTCCATCTTCCCAATACCTCTAACTCTCCATTTAATAACTCTCCTCTCCTATTTTTAACTGACAAATCCATTTGTTCTCTAGGCTTTCTTAACTTGTTAATCTCACTCCAAAACTTTTTCTTATTTTCAACAAAATTTGTTGATAACATTTCACCCACTCTCTCATTTGCTCTCTTTTTACATTGCTTCACCACTCTCTTAACCTCTCTCTTTTTCTCCATATACTCTTCCCTCCTTGCATCACTTCTACTTTGTAAAAACTTCTCATATGCTATCTTTTTCTCCCTTACTACTCTCTTTACATCATCATTCCACCAATCGCTCCTCTTCCCTCCCGCACCCACTTTCCTATAACCACAAACTTTTTTTTTTTTTTTATTTATTTATTTATTTATTTATTTATTTATTTAGTAATTTAAGTAATTTCTGCTGAACACTCTAACACTACATTTTTAAACCTACCCCATATCTCTTCGACCCCATTTCCTATGCTCTCATTAGCCCATCTATCCTCCAATAGCTGTTTATATCTTACCCTAACTGCCTCCTCTTTTAGTTTATAAACCTTCACCTCTCTCTTCCCTGATGCTTCTATTCTCCTTGTATCCCATCTACCTTTTACTCTCAGTGTAGCTACAACTAGAAAGTGATCTGATATATCTGTGGCCCCTCTATAAACATGTACATCCTGAAGTCTACTCAACAGTCTTTTATCTACCAATACATAATCCAACAAACTACTGTCATTTCGCCCTACATCATATCTTGTATACTTATTTATCCTCTTTTTCTTAAAATATGTATTATCTATAACTAAACCCCTTTCTGTACAAAGCTCAATCAAAGGGCTCCCATTATCATTTACACCTGGCACCCCAAACTTACCTACCACACCCTCTCTAAAAGTTTCTCCTACTTTAGCATTCAGATCCCCTACCACAATGACTCTCTCACTTGGTTCAAAGGCTCCTATACATTCACTTAACATCTCCCAAAATCTCTCTCTCTCCTCTACATTCCTCTCTTCTCCAGGTGCATACACGCTTATTATGACCCACTTTTCGCATCCAACCTTTACTTTAATCCACATAATTCTTGAATTTACACATTCATATTCTCTTTTCTCCTTCCATAACTGATCCTTCAACATTACTGCTACCCCTTTCTTTGCTCTAACTCTCTCAGATACTCCAGATTTAATCCCATTTATTTCCCCCCACTGAAACTCCCCTACCCCCTTCAGCTCTGTTTCACTTAGAGCCAGGACATCCAACTTCTTTTCATTCATAACATCAGCAATCATCTGTTTCTTGTCATCCGCACTACATCCACGCACATTCAAGCATCCCAGTTTTATAAAGTTTTTCTTCTTCTCTTTTTTAGTAAATGTCTACAGGAGAAGGAGTTACTAGCCCATTGCTCCCGGCATTTTAGTCGCCTCATACGACACACATGGCTTACGGAGGAAAGATTCTTTTCCACTTCTCCATGGACAATAGAAGA